>NC_052503.1:50825235-50947744 GCF_016617805.1 Bactrocera tryoni
ATGTTGGTGTCAAGCACTGGTTGCAAAAAAATGTAGCTGCGTTTTTATACCTGAACATTTTATAATTTTCATATTTAAAAGCTTTTAAATGATCAATTTCAGTGGTAGATTTTTTTATTAAATTTTTCATAGGTAATTTTTTAAAGCAAACTGCAGCAAACGCAGTTAGGTACCATTTTATAAAAACATAGTTTGGACGGCATTCGAAATTAGCCTGTTATGTTTGTGGTTACAATAGCAACAAGCACGTCAAATAAAATTGCTAATAAACAATAGTTAAGCAAAAATTCAATAAAATTTGAAGCAGTTCAAAGCAAAAAATTATAGCTCATTGCAACTTCTGATTGCAAGTGCTTATTTCATTCCACATTCAACTATTTGCAAAACGTTTTCAAAATATAACAAACTGAAATAAATAGAAGAAAGAACTTTATATACCAATGTAAAAATCCAAACAAAGCTTTTTCTTCAAAATCGTGCCCGGTGAAATTCGTGATTTACAAGCGAAACCGAAAAACGTTAAAGCGGGATTTACCCTCTAAGCATGAAAGTAGCAAGCTTTTAAAAGCAATCATACAACGCTCGAAAACAAATCTATGTATATAACTGCAAACAAAGTTCGCAAACCTCGAAATCACCGTGCTAATCGGCGCTACACCATTATCTGCGAATCACACTAATGGTTCAACTAAATAGCGGTGTTCTTTCAGTGAAAGTTTAGCAAGTATACTTTACGCTTTATATGCTTTCATTTAATTTATGCATAGCAATTAATTAGCGCTTTTATTGGATGGGCGCCGTAGCAATTACTACCTATTTGTATTTTTTAATCAACTGATTATAATTATAATAACACTGCAGATGAAATATAAAAAAACCTACGATATATCGGGTGATTTTTTAGGAGCTTGATAACTTTTTTTAAAAAAAAAACGCATAAAATTTGCAAAATCTCATCGGTTCTTTATTTGAAACGTTAGATTGGTTCATGACATTTACTTTTTGAAGATAATTTCATTTAAATGTTGACTGCGGCTGCGTCTTAGGTGGTCCATTCGGAAAGTCCAATTTTGGGCAACTTTTTCGAGCATTTCGGCCGGAATAGCCCGAATTTCTTCGGAAATGTTGTCTTCCAAAGCTGGAATAGTTGCTGGCTTATTTCTGTAGACTTTAGACTTGACGTAGCCCCACAAAAAATAGTCTAAAGGCGTTAAATCGCATGATCTTGGTGGCCAACTTACGGGTCAATTTCTTGAGATGAATTGTTCTCCGAAGTTTTCCCTCAAAATGGCCATAGAATCGCGAGCTGTGTGGCATGTAGCGCCATCTTGTTGCCAAAAATGGAAGAACTGAACTTGGTTGACATGTGGTTTCAACAAGATGGCGCTACATGCCACACAGCTCGCGATTCTATGGCCATTTTGAGGGAAAACTTCGGAGAACAATTGATCTCAAGAAATGGACCCGTAAGTTGGCCACCAAGATCATGCGATTTAACGCCTTTAGACTATTTTTTGTGGGGCTACGTCAAGTCTAAAGTCTACAGAAATAAGCCAGCAACTATTCCAGCTTTGGAAGACAACATTTCCGAAGAAATTCGGGCTATTCCGGCCGAAATGCTCGAAAAAGTTGCCCAAAATTGGACTTTCCGAATGGACCACCTAAGACGCAGCCGCAGTCAACATTTAAATGAAATTATCTTCAAAAAGTAAATGTCATGAACCAATCTAACGTTTCAAATAAAGAACCGATGAGATTTTGCAAATTTTATGCGTTTTTTTTAAAAAAAAGTTATCAAGCTCTTAAAAAATCACCCGATACCTAAGTTAGCAGTTAAAAGATTATGCTAGAAGCTTTTTCTAAGCATAACTTCAGTTTCTTATATACAGTAGCAATATAATGTTACTGTAATAGTTTTCTCGACTTCTGCAGTTATTGTACCTGTTACTGTTATACATCAAATGTATACTGGCTAGTCGAATAAGTCTTTTCGTATTCCATCAATTGATGTTGTTGCTGTCGTTAATCTCCAGTGCTACCAAATAACATTAAGTCATACCATATGTGTTGGAAAGGTAAGATTTTAAGCTTCATTTTTCCAAAAAAGAAATAAAATTCGGGGAAGTTAACATTATTATATAGTACACCATGTTGTATGATCAACACAGAATTTGTATGCAAAGAAATTCAACTTTGAAATTAAAGTACGAAAATCAGTTTCTCGTTAACATTCAACAAGCATTATTTCTCAATAATATTCTGTCATACATGTACCTATCTATATATATTAATAGCAAATTAAATTAATAATACCATATATCAATACTCATCTACTAAACTTAGGTTTGGAAATGTTTAATGTACTATAAGGATTTGCTGAATAAAAGCTTACCAAAAATAAATTTGTAAGTATTTTCTCAAACAATACCACAATTCCTCTATGTATTAAATATCGGGTCTGATATCAAAGCCGTATTGACATACTTTTAGTACTAATATGAACACAAAAATGGCTAAGATATGCAAGATCTATATTAGGTTAGGTTAGTCTGGTAATCCTATAAGCCACGAATAGACCAGTTTTGGCCCTTTGCGATACCAGATAGAGCTTAGTTACTAGGCCTCTGTGCCCACACCTCTTCATAACGTGAGGCTCCAAATACTGTCTATCTGTTTGTCTGCCTGTCTATTTGTCCGTATATGTATATGAGAATTAGTCTCTCAGCTTTTGAGATATCGATCTAAAATGTTGCAAAGGTCCTAACCTCTCATTCAAACTGAACAATCGGAAACAATTGCTTGCATTGAAAACTGTAGTTATTTTAATGGATAACCCTCAAAGAATATAGAAAAGCTTATCTATACAGAATTGTCGCAGCAACAATCATGTTTAAAGTAATGGTAATGTATTATTAACAATCATGTTATTATCATTACATTCAAAAAGAAATCTTATAGTGAACGCACAGGACATTAGCAAAGTTAAGAGTTAGTTAATAAACTTATACTTATAAATGAAAGCATGTAGAATATATATGCATTCGTAAAACTAAACTACACAGTATGAATGCTACAGATTCCTTCGGATAAACAAAAAAGACATTTTTATAGAGACATACATACTCGTATTTATACATTTATTTTGCACATTGATGTACACACTCAGAACCACATAATTCTGCACTTGAAGCGCATATTCTTATATGCAATACTTATAATACAAGTGGCGGTAACACAAGCAGCGCTGGTGGAATGCTGAGAAAATGCAGACAACAACTGCAAAAACCTGCTGAAATTACAGGCAAAATGTTCGTCGTGTGAGAAGAATGAAACGATAAATTACGACCATGGAGAAATTCTCGCCAAGAAATGTGGAAACTACTAAAAGCTTTGGCGGTGTACCTATGAGTGCAGTTGCGTGAAAATTAAGTACCGCGAAAACTCTCACGCGCGTTTGGGGAGGCGAATTGATATTTTCAGTATGTTATTCCCTGACATTTCCGTTCTACTCGTATGGGGTCATCCTTATAATAACTCCGCTTTTTTCGACTTTGTGTGCGAGTAATACTCAACGGTAACAGTTCTCATAATATTCAAGTATCAGCATAAAATTTTATATTTCAAATAATGTGTTAGAGATTTTGCATTTGCGCTTTTATTTGCCTTTTTAACATTCTCCTTCATATTGTTTGTTCTTACAAACCCTTTATGAACTATATTATGTGCCATGACAGGAAACCTCGACTTAAAGTGTAGGATTTCAAGAGCGTCGTAGTGCATAAAAGTGAATGCATCGGAATCGAGCTAAGAGCCCAAAATATTATAGCAGCATAACTCACTTGTTTGTATTAGGCCGTTTTTATTATCACGATACTTAAAAAGAATGTGTTTCGATTCGAACTCAGCTTAGCATGATTCTGTTTTTGTTCTTTATTAACGATATATCTTCTGTAATAAAATTCTCAAAAATTTTATTATATGCCGAAGACGTGAAGCTTTCTAAATCATATAATTTAAATGATGAAAGGTATCTGTTGCAAACTGACTTAAACAATTTGGTTGCTTGAAGCGATTGAAATGAGTAGTCATTGAAACTCAAAAAATGTAAGACGATATGATTTTGTTGTATATGTGAGCAGCCCTCTCCTTATGTAATAACATAATTTATACCATAGCAAGTTTTAATTTTATTGATTTCAGAGTTAGTATGGATCCTAAGCTTATTTTTAATATTCCGTAGTCTTGAAATCAAAAAGTATGCCCAGTTTTGTTAAAAATTAAAAGTCAAATTTTCGCTCAAATTTATCTATTTTAGGCACATATGTATATAAACTTTTATGATTAAAACCCGCTCAATATGGGGAGTGAACGGGGTTTTCATCCGATTTCATCCATTTTCTCACTGTCGATAGCAGTTTTTGTAATACATATTTGTGCTGAGCGAATTTTGTTGTTGTAGCTTTAGTAGTTTTGGAGATATATACATTAAACTTATTAGAGAGCTGAGGCACGCCTACTTTTTCTAAATTTTTTTCTCGCAGGTGCCCCTGCCTACTGCGTTCCCCTGTGCCAAATATGAGTTTTTTAGATTAATCAAATGCTTAGATATGATACCTTATTTGTTTTCGGTATGTGGGCGTGGCAGTGGTCCCATTACGGCCATCTGCGAACTCGAACTTTTGCTTGTAATAGGAAACCTGTGTACCAAGTTTCATCAGGATATCTCAATTTTTTACCCTAGTTACAGTTTGCACGGGCGGACAGAATGGCCAGACAGACAGTCAACCGGATATCTACTTTTCTCGTCAATCTGATCGTTTGTATATATATAACTTTATATCTATCTCGGTTAATTTTGGAGATACGTACAACCGTTAGGTGAAGAAAACTATAATACTCTGTAGAAACCGATGGCAAGAGTATAAAAATTAGTGCTCAGTAAAAAAAACGTTCTAAAGCAACCTCTCTAACGAAGCATCCCAAAGATCCCAAATATAGTATTGCAAAATCGGTATTGACTAAACGTCTGCTATAGAAACCAATGTATTTTGCTCATACCTGTATATAAAATTATTCCCAATAGACACTAATAAGATTTTGAATAAAGAAAACAATAGGTTTGTAAGCACTATAAATACTTAGAGAAGAATAAATGCATATTTAAACATTCAAACAAAGTTTCATTCCTATGCAAACCGTATATTTAATTTAGGTGGTGTGAGTATCACTGCAACTGTACATTTTTAATTACCTGCAAAATGACAGCTGTTCAAAAATGCTTCCGCAGCACAATAGTAGGGTTCTTGTACTTCTTTAGTAAGCCCTAGTTTGTCGTTTCATAAATCTAAAATGAAATACTATTTAGAACTTCGTAAGGGTACAAGCTCCTCATGGGTTTAGGTTGGATTTGAACATGCGTCAGAAACTATGAAACAAGAGTACAATTTTTCAGCTATAAACGGTTAGAACACTCAAGTGCAAAATAAAGTTCAGATGCAGAAAAGGCAGTATGCTCAAATTTTTTCACTTAATAGTTTGGTTTATCTAACGGTTGTACGTATTACCTGAAACTAAGCGAGACAGATATAGTATTTTTGTCAATCAAATAAAAAAAAGCGAATGTAACAAATTTATAAGCATATCACATACATATTTATATATGAGTATATGACATTTATTTATATCATTTATTCGTGAAATGAAATTCGAATTTTTTAAGCCGGCGGCCGGTGGCAGCACAAAACTCTAACAATCGACAGATATTGTAATCGGATAAAACCAATTTGAGATATATATATTATTTACCGCTTTGGCGATGTACGTATGACTGCATAAAACAGCTGATATGGAATCAGTCATTATGACATATCTCGTTTAATTCTTATAAATTTGTTCACGTTTAGTATCACTAGAATGTATTGCTGTTAATGTTGTGAAAAATACTATATATATATTCTTCTTCCCAGAAGTATTTTTTTTTTTTGCAATAGGCATTTTTCTACCATTATTTTTTACTATCAAACTACTACGTAACAAAACAGAACCTTGAAATCAAATGAGGAATGTTTAATATCATTTAAAAGAATATTCTTTGGCGTTTATTTTTTTGAAGATCATATCTTTGAAATTATGGCCGCGGCTACGTATCAGATGGCATTTCGACTGATAACTGGCGAATGACACACCTGATGTTATGTTCCAAGGCCTGAATTGAAGCGGGATGGTCCGCATAGGCTTTAAATTTTACATATTCTCACAGGAAAGAGTCTAATGGTGTGATATCACAAGATCTTGGTGGTCAATCGACCGGCCTAAAGCGATAAATTATTTGCTTACCGAAGTGGTCTCTCAATAAATCTATTAATTGATGCGATATGTGTCAAGTGATGCCGTCTTATTGAAAACAAATATCGCCAAGATCAAGAGCTTCATTTTCGGGCATCAAGTAGTCAGTTTTCAAGGCAATTTTGCTTGTTTCTGTGACCATCAGGTCAGAAGTGGACCTCAGCACTGAATAAAACGTTGTATCTTCTTGGAAATTTTCAAGAGCTCATAAAGCGAAACGATGTCGCTTGGGAAGGTCGAGCGGGTTCAGTTCATACACAAGCTGTATTTTGTATGCATTTCGTTTAAGACCTCGACGTAAAATGTGCCAAGTCGTTCCATATGTCAGTCCGAGTTGCTGCGAACGGCACCGTTTGGACTCTTCACGGTCTTTGTGTACACTCTCAGCTACGGCTGCTATATTTTCTTTACTTCGTGCTGAATATGATCTATTCGGTTGAATATCATCCAATAACGAATCCAGGGTCTCCAAATGGATAGTGGCATTGCGAATAGTATGCTCAGTAGGACGATTATGTTGACCATAAGTTGAGTGAAGTATGCCAAACACATTCTTTACAGAACGTGAAATTTCGTAAAAAAGTGAAACAATTTGCAAACGTTGCAAAAAATACTGAATAAAAATTATATGATAGTTTGAAACAACTCTCGCGCGATCTGTTAAAAAAGGCTATTGAAAAAAGTACTGTTACTTGGATCACTCGTTACAAGCAAACAAACAGGATGGTTCTCGCAAATTTATTATTATTTGTTAAATACAGTTCGCCAAAATGCACTCTATTTGATACGACTACGACCTTACGCGCTACTTAAATCTACACGATAGTATACTGCGCCACGTCTACTTTCATTTTCGTGTACGATAACAATCCCTGATCAGTGTTAATATCTTCAAAATATTTTCATGGTGCCGTGCAAGATAGTATATACAAATCTCTGCACATAATACTTACACTTTGGAAAATGAAAACGTTACTTTTTGAACGCACTGTAAATAAATATAAGATAATAAATAAGAGGTGTGAGTAATACGGCACTTCTGCGATTACAACGTGCGACAAATTTTAATTACCTGTAAAGTGGCAGCTGTTAAAATATACTTCCACAACGCAATTGTGGGGTTGAGCAGTTTCTTGCGCTGTCTTAGTGAGCTCAGCAGGGGTGCTAAAATTCAAATTTTTTACAGAAAAAAAGTGTTTCGGGACTTTTTTGTAAGTTGTGTTTTGTATGCAGTTTTTATAATGTATATTGGGACTAATGTGTTTAAACTAATTTTTGATGACGGAAATTGAAATTTTTTTACAATGTGGTTTGTTTTATTATAAGAGATTGACAGTTTTATACATGTAACAAAAGCTTTTAGTTTAAACAAACACCGTTCTTGGAATTGACTATTACTTTTAAATATTAGAAAAACAACCGTACATTAATTGTATATTAAATTCGCCATTAAACAATCCCTTCACCTTTATAGTGTTTCCGAGGGACTATTTATTGCTTTGACAATATTTTGGTTTGCCGCGTTTGAGTTTACATAGATTTTTACAAACCATTAAAAGGTTATATTTATTTGTATATAAAGTACTTTACTTTCGAATAAATAACGAGATTTTGAAACCCACATTAAATTAAATAAATTTTCTTACCAAAACATACTTGTTATTTAATATTAGATGCTTTCATTCTAGATATAAAATTCTGCCATCTGTTTCTATCCACGACATTTCCTTTTTGTGGTTTTAATAAAACAAGAAATCTTCTTACTTCAGACAGCTTTATAAAAAACTCTGTGAGAGCCAGTTTTGACGAGACTAATTGTTCTTTTTGCGAGAATTGTAAACAGAAAACTCAAACCCATGCAGGAAAAGTCCTGAATATCAATACAGATAGCACTAATGGATAACATTTCAAAATTGCATAATACCACAAAAATTTACTAGAATTGTAATGATAAAAAGCATTAAGTCTGAATCTTTCAGAATATGTGGTATATTATTTTTATTGTATTAAATATTTATCATAATGCTGTGTTTTGCCATTGATGAAATAAAAATCGCAAAGAGAACTGAACATATTTTGAATAGAACTAATAAACATTCGCGCAAATTACGATATGATATGTAATTTATCGGAAATTACATATCTTTCGTTTGAATAATAAAACTCCGATTTACCGTACTGAGCGGCTTGCCGTCCAGTTTTTTAATAATAATTTTATTCTTTACAAAAATCTTATTTCCTAAATTTACCTGAAGCCGTTGTGCTGACTTGACATTCCTCAGCATCAACGACCCGGCATATCTTATATAAACATAACAGTGGCATTTGATTTCATTTTTAAAGGAATTTAATGCTTGCTTATGAATATTTCCTTATTTATGTATTTTACAATTTTATATGTACATATGTATGTAGTTGAATCTGAAGATTCAACTTGACACTTTCAGAAAAGTAAAATATTTAAAATTACTAATTGCTACTTATTTGCTGTACGACGAGTTTACTGGTGGTGGAGTCGTTTTTATGGTATTTTAATTCTGCAATTTCTTTTATGTTTTCTATATTTGTTATTGCAATATCATTGAATGTTAATTTTGGTGTGTAACTTTGGTTTAATTTTTCGGCAGGGTATATAATTGTATGAATATATTCTGTTTTATTATTTTTAAATTCTTGTTTTAAAATTTCCAATTTACTAATTGCAAAGTTGATTCTCAATTTATTTTTAATACATTTTTTCTGTCATCATAGTTTTGTTTATTACATCATTTTTTGCATTTCTTATTAATATTGTGTCATCGCTTATTTCTTGTATTGATGTTTTGTTATACTCTCGCAACAATGTTGCTAACGAGAGTATTATAGTTTTGTTCACATAACGGTTGTTTGTAAGTCCTAAAACTAAAAGAGTCAGATATAGGGTTATATCGGGTGATTTTTTAAGAGCTTGATAACTTTTTTTTTAAAAAAAACGCATAAAATTTGCAAAATCTCATCGGTTCTTTATTTGAAACGTTAGATTGGTTCATGACATTTACTTTTTGAAGATAATTTCATTTTAAGAAATGTTGACCGCGGCTGCGTCTTGGGTGGTCCATTCGGAAAGTCCAATTTTGGGCAACTTTTTCGAGCATTTCGGCCGGAATAGGGACCCGAATTTCTTCGGAAATGTTGTCTTCAAAGCTGGAATAGTTGCTGGCTTATTTCTGTAGACTTTAGACTTGACGTAGCCCCACAAAAAATAGTCTAAAGGCGTTAAATCGCATGATCTTGGTGGCCAACTGCCCATGCATCCCGAAAAATGCACTGTTTGGTGTGGTTTGTACGCTGGTGGAATCATTGGACCGTATTTTTTCAAAGATGCTGTGGGACGCAACGTTACGGTGAATGGCGATCGCTATCGTTCGATGCTAACAAACTTTTTGTTGCCAAAAATGGAAGAACTGAACTTGGTTGACATGTGGTTTCAACAAGATGGCGCTACATGCCACACAGCTCGCGATTCTATGGCCATTTTGAGGGAAAACTTCGGAGAACAATTCATCTCAAGAAATGGACCCGTAAGTTGGCCACCAAGATCATGCGATTTAACGCCTTTAGACTATTTTTTGTGGGGCTACGTCAAGTCTAAAGTCTACAGAAATAAGCCAGCAACTATTCCAGCTTTTGAAGACAACATTTCCGAAGAAATTCGGGCTATTCCGGCCGAAATGTCCCGAAAAAGTTGCCCAAAATTGGACTTTCCGAATGGACCACCTAAGACGCAGCCGCGGTCAACATTTAAATGAAATTATCTTCAAAAAGTAAATGTTATGAACCAATCTAACGTTTCAAATAAAGAACCGATGAGATTTTGCAAATTTTATGCGTTTTTTTTTAAAAAAAAGTTATCAAGCTCTTAAAAAATCACCCGATACAAATGTTTTATTATTCAAATTCGTCTCACTGTATCACGATGTTAGTTCTATGACTTCAACGGTTGTCATAACCTTGTATTCTATGAATGTTGATAACTGAGATATAACAATTATAATGCAAACGACAAACACGTTTCTTCATGCCTGCAAGTGAGAAAATACATAATTTACTCGAAAATGTAAAAGTATATTTCTGCTGAATTAGCAGAAGCATTTCACTAAACGGTGTAAATCGTTGAATATGGACGTACGAAAAACTACTAAATTTTTAAGCTTTCACTGCGATAATGCACTGTAAAACAGAAATAAAGTCTTGTTAACCATGCTTGCTTTACCGCTACATTTATTGAATTGGTAAATATAACGTACTTATTACCAGGACATATGATATAGGGCCGACTGAGTTTCTAGTGAGTAGGCAACAGTAATAATATGTGCTCGAACCGAAGGTCGTCCATATGAATCACTTTTATCTTGATTATTTCCAAACACCTCTGACAACCAATTCAGAATGAAAATATGTTTTTATAGATTCAATGATTTTAAGTCTCTTTCTCACAAATCTATTCTAGAAGAGTTTCACGATGAATAAATAACGTAGCCTTACTTAATTATATTAGATACATATATACATAAATATATTAATTTCCAGGTAATGATATTTTACTTACATAAAGGTACAGAGCAAGAATCCCCCTTGGTCGCCATAAAATGTAATGCTTGATTTCCATAATATGATGCCCCACTTTTATCAACTTCTGTAGATGTCAATAGTAGAATCCCGGATCCACGTTTGTTCCAAAGTAAGTCAACACGATCAGCTTGGAAAAAACTTTTACAAGCAATTGCTTGGTTAGGTGAAAGCGAAGGATATTTGTAAAGCTTGCACATTGACGGTCCTCCCTTACTACCGGGTGTATATACCGCAACATAAGGTGGGCAAGCTCCTGGGGACAATGACACCACCGCTCCTCTGTTACCACCAATTTTCCTTGTATAGCGGTGAAAACTCGTAATATCTCCTGATATCTCATAAAACAGTGCTTCACCTCCTATAACAATGGCAAAAAGTGACTCGTCAGACGACCATGACGGCTCCCAATCAGTAGGATTTTTCTGCACAGTAGCAAAAACCTCCAAACCAGAACTAAGTTCATATATGAACATATTAGATGAACCCTCTGGCTTGTCTTTGGTAACAGTATATAATTCCCATGTTGCTAAGTAATTTCCAAGCGGCGAAAATTTGAGGTAGAAGGCTTTTGGACGTGGCAGTGTGCATTCAATCGCCCAATCGTTGGTTTTAAGTACTTTAATTTCAGTTCCATTTGAATAAGCAAAATATCTACCATCCGCACTAAACGATATAGATCGACAATTTTTGCTGTCTTCTTTTGGAAGATTTGGTTTATACGCATATTGCAAACTCAAGTTTTCACACGACCATACTTCCACTCCAACATTAGAACGAACTAAGTTGAAATCATTGAATCAATCAGTCATAACTCAGATATGAATATCACATATATTGAGGAAATTCAATGAAATCCGGAAATTTCTTACCTGCAAGTGTTGGGCAAACAATAGAAGCACCACTGTCCAAAGCCATTGCCAAATTCTAACCTGAATAAATGTTTACACAGTGTTGCCAAGCAACTCCGATAAAATTAACAAATATGGACACATATGCCCTTAACAGGGCATCTCGGCAGGCAATTGTTAATGTCTGAAAATTTGTATTGCTATTAATATTGTCACCGGATACCGCATGTATAAAAATAGCTATGTAAATTAATATCTTGATATCTCTTACTACAAATAATCTGGGAGAATTTAAATGGCGGATTCACATAGAACTTTTACTATGCCTTACTTTAAAAAAATTGGTTTTACAGAAAATTTCGAATTTCAAAGAAATGTAAATCGCCCATAATATTATTTATTTTTTGAAGTTGCCCAAACTTTTTTCTTTTACTTAGTTTAATAAAAAACGTGGGTCGGCTTTGGTATACCGTCCCTGGATTCCGGAATAAAAAGGGGTATGGTCGGATAGAGGAGATTCTCCAAATCAAAAATATTTATAGTTATAGCCGCAGGAAGCTTATAGTTTTCGAGATATTCGCGTTTAAAGTTGAAAATTACCACTATAACAAATGAGTTACAAACTGTCAAATAATCAGTGTTACAAAACTAATATATCTTACAAAATAACAAAAAATAAAAAGAAAAAAGGAAACATAATCGTTGATAAACAATAAAAAATATATGAAAAATTTAAGCGGCCTGAAGGCCGCCGACAAAAAAAGAAGCTCAACGCGAAAAAAATTTGATACACCCCGGTGTTGAACCGACCAGCGTTATTTTTTTGAAGAGCGGCCGAAGGCCGCCCACGTAAAAAGGAGTTCAACTTGAAAAAGATCTGATACACCTCGGTGTTTGACCGACCAGGTTTATTTTTTTTATAGGTTGTTGATTCTCGTATTTGGGGTATCGACCAAGGTATTTTTTTTAAAGCGCGGCCGAAGACCGCCTACGCAGAAAGGAGTACTACGCGAAAGTACTTCAGCCAGTCTAGCAGGGTTATTTTTTTAAAGCGCGGCCGGAGGCCACCAACGCAGTGTTTTTATTGTGTTTATTAAATATATATCACATATTATACATATACATATGTAAATGGAAAATGTGTTGACAGCTCAATTATAGCTTGAAAAACGTTGGAAAGTATTTTTATTTTTAATATAGAAAAAAAAAATCACGTGAAAATACAAACAAATAAAAATCGTTGAAAATCCTACATATTTGATGTTTAAGATCGCTCGTTTTCCTCATAATTGTAAACAATCTAACCTTTTCAACGATGAGTGTGCTAAGTGATTGCATCGGCTTTAGTATACCATTACACGATTTCGGACTTAAAAGGGGTATGGTTGGATAGAGCTTTTGGTCCAGATTAAGAGAGAGATTCCAGATTATATACATATATAATTATAGCCGCCGCAAACTTGCATTTAAAGTTGAAAATTTCGCAAATTTATTTCGCAAATTCTCGATTTATAGTAATTCTTTCTTTCATATTATGCACTTTTTATACACTTGCACTTCTCTACATTGTTTCTACATATTTACTATTCAGTAATTATTTAGATATTTATTCAAAATAAGCATTTTATACCCCTTTTCTTGATATATCATGATTTTTAACAGGCAAGGGTTATTTTTTTGAAGCGCGGCCAAAGGCCGCCAACGCAAAAAGGAGTTTGCTCGAACAAAACTTGACAAACCTCGGTGTTGGCTCGGTCAGGGTAATTTTTTTTTTTTTTGAAGCGGGGCTAAAGGCCGCCAATGTAGAAGGAATTCGGACGCGGATGGACTAATGTTTACCCTGGTGTTGGATCGGCCAAGGTTATTTTTTTGAAATGCGGCCAAAAGCCGCCAACGCAAAAAGGGGTTTTACTCGAACAAAACTTGACACACCCCGGTGTTGGATCGGCCAGGTTTATTTTTTTGAAGCGCGGCCGAAGGCCGCCAACGCAGAAAGAAGTCGGACGCGAATGGTGTTGGATCGACCAAGGTTATTTGTTTGAAGCGCAAGAAGGAGTTTTGCTCGAAAAAAAACTTGGCACATCCCAGTGCTGGATCGTTGGATTTCAGAATATTCTGAAGGTGGTATTTGTTTCCTGCGTTTGAGTTTTTTATTTATTTTTATTGTTTTCAATCGTTTAGATATGATAACACTTATTATTTGACAACATGAAACACTTATGTTATTGTGCATGTTGTGAAATTTGTGTAAAAAATAAAATGCTTATTTTAAGCAAATATCGAGAAAATTAACATAAAAAATTATGTAGAAACATGTGTTATTAATACAAATTTTTGAAATTTTAATCGTGAATATTAAAAAAAATTAAATGTTAGCAACATTATTTTCAATATTCCTTCTTTGGAGAAGCTTCCCTATCCGTACATACCCCATTTATACCGAAATTCGTTTTTTTTATCCGACCGCCAAAGTAATCGGGATCGTGCCATTAAAAGTGATAATATTAGCTACATAAGTAAAATAGTTCCAAAGTGGTTTTCTAAACATTTGTTCTTACGGTTGTTTGAAAGCCACGGTTTCAATAACTTCACAGTATTTTCGATAAACTTTGTTGTTTTATGTTTGCAAACAAAGATTAAAATAATCAGAATGAGTATCAGTACAAAAATTAGTTTAAGGGGTTATAATTTTGAAAAAAATCGATCGATAAATAGTTTCGGAGTAATGAGCGTATTTGTAAAGACGTCTCCAAGCGTTTGAAAGTAGGCGGAACCGTAACCCGGAATAGCAGCAAAACTTTAAATGCGTTTTTCTCGAAATGATGTTTTCAAAGTCGGTGAGAAATATTTCTCCGAAACGGCTTGACCGATTGACTTGAAATTTTCACAGGATCTTCTTAGATACTTTTGTCAGATAATGATCGAAGGAGTAAAGTTTCTGATAAAAATTTCGATTTTTCAAGTCACTTTAAAGTGTAAATTTTCGTACACAAAAAGATTTTTGTCCATTCAATTTTGTCTACAATCAAAATTTTGACTATTTTTTCGATCCATTACCTGTATTTATCTATCCTGAAACTAATAATTTTTTTTATTTCAGATAATTTGGATCAGAGATATCTTCCACACTGCCAAACACCTCTTTGTGGAGGACTTTCAGGAGCTCTTCTACAGGAACGACGAACCCCAATATTTTTATTAATAAAATATGAGTTCTTAGAACACGTTAATTTCGCTAAATGTTCATATATTTGTTGTATATATTCAATAAAAAACCTCTCCAGAAAAAATTAATGAAAAAACACATTTTTTCGAACTTATAAGTGGATATAACCCCTTAAAATTTTGTCTGGTTACTAAGATTTGGATTTTGGGAAATAAGTTTTACCTTGCGGAAATGATGGTATCTGAAATATAAATCTGTTATCATTAGGGTTGGGAATATTTTTGTGTGAAATTATTATTTCATTTCACATTCACCAGTCATCTATATATATATGTATCTACTATATATATATATACATATATATGTAGTTATATTTATCTGTCTAGTTTCAATGTTGCGTACCTCAAAAAAACTTCTTATCTACGTTATGATTGTTGTATGTACATAGTTTGGTTGGGTACCTGGTGGATTCAAATCGTTATATGTCGAGTTTGTGAGATTGACATTCAGAGAGATAGTGTAAAAAAGTTTTCTTATTCCTTTCGGGTTTGCGGCTGCTTCAAATATTGCTGTAGAGCATGTTCTCAAAATTTCTAACGCATATTCTCTAAATGGACGAACCCTAATTATGGTAGATGTTAATCTGTATATACTTTTTCTGAACACATTTAATAAGTCCTTAGTTCTTGTCATGTCTTATTTTGGCCATATCTGCTTCTCTATCTTGCCATCTGTTCTGGTATTACCTTTGCTTAAAATTGGTCTAGAGAGGCTCTTGGCTTGGCCAACTCGTCTGCTTTTCCGTTCTCAAAAATGTTCCTTTGACTGGAACCACCAATATGGGCAAGTACTTTGTCAACGGAATTAATCTTCGGTTACGACAAAGCTACCAATGCCGCCTGGTTATCTGTGTACATTGTAGCTTTCTGAATTCTCCGGAACTATTCAGTAGAACTCCATAGGTTTATTCTTTGCCTAGTACTTCCGATTGGGCAATGATAGCTGAGTTTAGTAGCCGCATAGAGAGAGACATCCTCGGTGTATGCCCCCGTCGTTACTCAGCAGCTCTTTTTGAACACGTCGGTATTGATTGATATCAATAACTTTAAATAAAATGGAAACTAAGCCATACAAACGATGTGCTTTCTAGTAATTAAATCAACTAACCGATTGTAGACCTGTAGAAAATAAAAGAACGAATATCAGTTCGGCGGACTTTAGGAATTGAAAGTGCATTAACGCGAGATGAGTGATACGAAAGCTATATTTCCGTTAATTTTTTATTTTAGAACTTTTACTGCGTCAAGAAAAAATTGTAAATAAAAACAAGTAAATAAGGGCTAAGTTCGGGTGCAACCGAACGTTTTATTCTCTTGAAACTTGAAAAAATCAAAGCTAGGGAAATACTTTAAGGTGTAAAACCAATCATATAAAGTAAAGTCAGCCGGATGTTCGAAAATCATGATATTAGTTATATAAGGGCTAGGCCAAGTTTTCGCTCAAATTTATCTATTTTAAGCACAAAGATACACTGTTATGAGTAAAACACACTCTCCCATTTTCATTGAGATAACTCGCATATTGGCCGATATATGCGGTACAAGGTCACCCGGAAGTTCGAAAATCTTTATTTTAAGTACATGGGGGCTAAGGTAAGTATTGGTCCAATTCAACCCGTTTTTGACAAACAGACATACCTTTTAAAAGAAGGATTATCCTTTAATTTCAGTTATATATATCACACATTGACCCGGGGTCTAAATATTCGGTACTTAGGGGCTTGAACCGTTTTTATTGGATTTAAACAATTTTTGGTCATAAGGTGTCACACTCTAAAGACATTATTCACGCAAAGTTTTATCCCGTTATATTAATTGCTTCTTGGTTTCTCTACGAGAAACT
This sequence comes from Bactrocera tryoni, assembly GCF_016617805.1. NCBI lineage: Eukaryota > Metazoa > Arthropoda > Insecta > Diptera > Tephritidae > Bactrocera > Bactrocera tryoni. The sequence continues at coordinate 50,842,108 of NC_052503.1, forward strand.
GAACGAATCAAGTGGAACTGTTTATTTTGAAGGTATTTTCAATTAATTATTCATTTCAATCGCGTCGAATTCCTTATTGCACGCAACCATCACAGCACTTAGCGTCATAAACCTCCAATTAGCTCGTAGCCTTAACTAGAAACAGCCCTGAGAGAGGACTGCCCTCGTAGCGTGGAAATTTTTGAAAGATTTTGACACAGTCCACTACACAACGCTTCTTGAGAACATCGAACAAAAGAGCTGAAAATTTTCCCTTATCGGTTCCATGGCCACCTTATTTTCGAACAGGACGAAGAAGTCCAGACTGAACCTCAGCATTTCCGTCGATGATTTTAAAATTCCGACGATAAGCAACCTTAAAACCTTTGTCCCTAAAGTACAGAGTCGTAACAAGATTCTCAAGTCGCTAACCGGCAGCACTTGACGGAAAAGGCAGAGACGTTGTTGACGACAAACAAGGCAATCCGCCGGTCAGTTATCAACTACGGCGCTCCCATATGGTCGCCTGAGTACAACAAGATGCAGATGAAGAAGCTACAGACCTGTCAGAGTACCTCACTCCGGACTATAACAAGATGTCTCCTAATGTTTTTGCTCGAATGTTTTCGCAGAAACCATTCCTGCATTCACCTGCCGCTTCCCATGTAGACGAAATCGACAATACACAGACCAGACGCGACCAATTTTGGACAGGCACTGAACTCTATTCCCTGTGGAGCAATTAATACCTTCAGTATCCAAACATGTCTTGGATGTAACTTGCCCGACACTGGTCCGAACCCGTCGAAGCAGCTTGATTCCTGGGCCTACCGTTATGTAATTTCGATGACAACTAACATCTCTCCTCCAAACAAAACTTAGATAGTCTTAGATTACAACAAAAACAGTTTACAACGATAACAGCGAGGACACCACGGTATAGTACCGACCAGGACTATTTTTTTAAGCTCTGCTGAACACCGCCTATAAAAAATGCCTATAAAGCAAAAGAGTCCTTGTGTGAACACAGTCTGGGAACACTTTTTAGAAAGTGGGAACACAAAATCTTTTTCATCTACTTATTTCTATATAATTTTTCCAATATTTTGAAAAAGAGTGAGAATGCACACAGTATGTGTTGTAATAAATGAATGTATGTCAACAAAAAGATTAAAAAAGCAATTTTGCGACATATGGATGTATACAAATGTTCTTGATTACGAAAATAAATATTTTTGCTTATCGTTTAATTATTCTCTCAACAATGCAAGCAAATAAAATATATTTGCACATACATACATACATACTTATCTGTACAAACATATTTAAATACATAGATATGTACGTAAGTATGTGCATGTGTATTCTACAACGTTTGTCATTGATAAAGGCAATGTTTTTATGATCTTTTGATCATAGTATTTAGAAGTGCTGCGGTACCAAAATGGTGAAGGTGTGGTATATGGATAATAAAGAAAATGACCAACGTTTGGAGCATCATAAAAGCCCACCCGAATATTTGTCACTAGAAGATCTTCACCAGAAAACAGGCGTAGAACACTTCACTGTGAGTATTTTGTAAACATTCATATCATATGGCGAAGTTATTTAAATTGTATGGTTTTTACGTACTGTACGATAGTTATCGATACTTGTCCAACACGTTTGACGATTAGTGAGGATGTTAAAATTTGTTAATACAACTAATGTGTACATTGCAAGTAGCACGCATATGAGAAAACAATAAAATATGGATTAGTCAGGTACTTCAAAATATTCGGAAATATAACAATTAGTTTTGTACACATATGTACATATAACACTTATCATGGACTGACTACGTTCATATGAGGACCTTTTTTGTCGCCCAAACCGTAGTCGAGGGGACGATGAGGAAAAACGATGAGACCGTGTCACTCGTGTATGTGTCGCACGCTTTATGTTCTTGTTCGTAAAATTCAAATTTCACATGCCGTGCAGTCTGCATTGAGGTGCAGAATTTGAACTGTCAAATCAGTACAAATTTTTTTTCTGCACGCAGAATTCTGTACATGTAATTCCGGCATAACAGTTGGCTACCACACATATGATTGCAATGGCTTCAAATTAATACATTATGTTCGAAAATTTGAATTTTTTTATCTTTTTTCTTTTAATATGCAGATACATATGTATATAAACATTTATAATCAGGGGTGTTATGGAATCCAAGACAGAATTGCTTAGCTGTCAGAATTGCAAACCAATTCTAATTATCAATGGTGTCACAGAATCTGATTGGATTTTCGTCTTTTCGAACATACGCAAAACCAATATTCGAACCAGCTGTTTCCTAAGGTGACACAACTTGCAAATTAATACATTTGGAAGCAATCCTATTCAAGTTTTTAATGAGTTCCGAGTTAAAAGATTTAAGAAATAATATTTATCGAATGAATAAAGACGTATTTGGGTGTTAAGTTACGTTTATTACGTTTTATAAATCTTCTTTAAGGGGAGAGCCTACTTTAGAAGCTTCAAAAATTTTAATTGTTTTTGCTAAATCTCTTTAAAAATTATCTGAGAATATGTCCCTAAAGTTATAGATGGGAATTCGAAATATTGTCGAAGCTAGAAGGGAAATAGTGACCGACCGTCTGGCAGATACATATGTATATGAAAACTTTGACTCGGTTGTTCATTTTAACGATTTTTCTTAATTGGCGGGCAGGATTGAAAAAAACTAATATGGAATTGGGTCAAAGTTTATCAGGGGTGTTGTGGAATCTGATAGTTGTCGGAATCAGAATTGAAACCGATAAAGGTAGTAGGTAGGTGTCAAGAATTCAGACATTATTGGTTTGATATTCGAAACAAAATTTGTATCGGTTTTGGATATCACAGAAACCAATTTTACCGGTTTTGCTGTCAGAAATCAAGAATATAGTCGCACACAGATTTGAAATGTGAATTAAGAAATCGAGTTATTTTATTGTTACGAATTGATTTATCTTTATTTCTATAGGCGAAAACATAAGAATAAAGTACGAAATGTCTTATTTATTGAGTTTTGGAAAAAATGCGGATATTTAAATGGGGGAGCCGCTTTAGAGGCTTGATGTTTTTTTTTTTGGGAGGGAAAGAAATAATTGATTGAAGCGAAACTTCGAGGGTTTATAGTTATATACGAATTCTTTGATATTGTGCCTTAGGGAAGCAATTGCCCGATGCATCTCGCGTGTGCATTTGTCGGACGGCGGAAGGTATGCAGGCCGCAATTTCTGTCGGAAACAAAAAATTTAAAGAGATTCATATTTGTTATTAACTTATGTTCAAGTTAAACTAGGAAAATTTCAAAAAATAAAATTCTAAATTTTTTTAAAAAGTGGTTTTTTCCACAAAAATGCTAGTTTATGTTGCTTAAACATATGTTAAGTTTGAAAATTTGTTTTCAAAATTGAATTTTCTTAATTTTTTAGTTTAAATAGAAGATAATTTAATGCCAAAGATAATAAACTTTGCCCCATTTCCACACGTTTAATTTTTTTCAATCCTGGCCGCCAATTAAGAAAAATCGTAAAAATGAAAACCCGAGTCAAAGTTTTCGCTTTCTGCACAAGCGCTCATATATCGCTCGGTCACTATTTCCCTACTAGCTTCGACAATATTTCGAATTCCCATCTATAAATGTTATCTCTTAAAATCTTTCCTTAATTCGGAACTCATTAAAAACTTTAATAGGACTGCCTCCAAATGTATTCAAACAACATCATCTGGTTCGAATATTGGTTTTGCGTATGTTCGAAAAGACGAAAATCCAATCAGATTCAGTGACACCATTGATAATTAGAATTGGTTTGCAATTCTGACAGCTAAGCAATTCTGTCTTGGATTCCACAACACCCCTGAATATTGGAACGGATTTTTCGATAAATCGTTTACCTTGTAACTCACTCTTGAGTTCGATCCCTGGATTGTTAAATAAAAGTCCAAAAGTTTAATGGCTTTACACTTATCTTTATTTCTAATTCTAACCACTTAACGCTTTACTATTCATTATTCAACTACAACTTCTTACTCATATTTCATTTGCTCTTTCCAATGCAGGCAGGGATAAAGGTATGCCCAACTTATTCCAGTGTGAACGCGCCTCAAAATTAGCGTTTTAATAACATTTTCCATTATGGCCAGATCGAACAAAATAATTACTTTTGGGCACTTATATTAAGAGAATCAACATTTCTAACGATTAAAAATTACTATATAGAGATCATTTAATATATGGAGCAACTATTTAAATTGTTTTATGGTATGTTAAAACAATTGACTTATGTCCTTACAATACTCAATAAAAGAATTTAAGCTTGTTAGCTCTCAATCAATAACTATTTTTAATAATTTTCCGTAAAAAATTAATACTACGATGCTTCACATCATAAAACGTTTCATCAAATACATTTAAATTTCACAAATTTATTTATTTTTCATTGTTATACATATTTTATTAGTGGCCATCCCTCGTTTCCAATTGCTAAACGTCAAAACCTCCTGAACTTTGACAGTTGATCGAGTTCAGGAGGTTTTGTCGTTTAACAATTGCTCTCTTTCAATGAGAGATGATTTGGGGATCTCTTTATCTGTGACGGACTCTAACTAGAACTGTGTCAGCTACACAATGTGGTAGCCCTTATATAGTAGATATTTAAAAAAAACTTCGCCAGCCAAAGTCTGGTTGATTCTGGCAATTTATGGTCCATTCGTTTGATAGTCCCGATTTGCGGTACCAATTATATAGCATTTATTTCTCTTACATGGTCTCTACCCAGTTTTCGACACATCTCTTGAATTAAAGCTATTTTGGCATTCTTTTCTTGATCACGAATCAACGAATCTCATTTCGCTACTGGTTCAGCCTCTTGATTAGGATCTGGCAACTTGCTGAAATGCTTTTTGACTACCGAAAATGCCTGTTGTTCATTTTATTGGTGGGAAATGGACTATCCACATCCACGCCAATTCGCTCAAATGGCGCATCCTAATTGAACTACTTTATATGCCCATGACGCCTGGATCCTTTAGCTCCAATGCACTCATCACATTTGGTAATCCTTTTCAAAACCTGCTCAACTTTCGCTTTAAATTCTCTAAGGTTTTTGTGCGTTGACAACCGTGTTTCTGACTACGAGGACAATTGAGATTGTTGTTGCGATTTCAGCCAAAAACCTGGTCATATCTATAACTTTGGATCAGCATTGAGTCGTTTCCTTTTCTTATATTTTCGTTGTTTCTTCATCTAATTCCAATTGAAAAGCATAACCGGTATTGTAATTCGGCTTTTATTCCAATAGTTGCCAAATCACGTTGCTCCAGCTTCTTTTTCAATTGTGGAATCTTTAGATCGTTAAATTTACCTATTTTCGAATAATTACCTCCATGGGAATTTGTTTGACAATTCCACTTGAGCCAGTAATTGTAACGGATTTCTCCATAAATCGCTGAATGGATGGGTGTTTAGTGCCGAATTTCGCATATTTGTTTACTGTTATTATACTTGTACATGTTTGCTGTTTAATCCGGTAATATAATTTGTGCTTATGAGATTTTATACAGTTAAAAAGCCGAAAAAAGCGATTTTTTTTTAAGAAAAGTTTTAAAATTTTTTTACCCAATTTTTTTTGTAACATATTTTGGTGTCTTTTAACTGTATTTTAGGACTTAGTATTAGTAAAAATATTTATTTGGAAAGGAACTATAGCGGATCTCGGGGACCTCTTTTAAAAAAACGTATTGCGGTGATCACTATATCTCTGAACTGGATACTCTGAAATTGAAAAACCAAACAGATTTCGTTAAAAAACAATTTTTTACCAAAATTTCGGCCTTAAATTGCTTATTAAAAAATAGTTATCGGTGAGAAAAAATCTTCGATTAATTACTAAAAAATATATTTAAGAAGCTCGTGTTAAAATTTTAGACTAATCGTTTTAGCCGTTTTCAAAAAACGCGTTGAATATTTGGTCTTGTACATACAAGTACTCTGTAACCCCTTATCAAATTTGCGTGTAACTTGGAAAATATTAACCGGAACGATATTCATTTTTTTATTTTCTGTGTGTGTTCTTAAATACATGTACATTAAAAAAATCAGTGTTAAATATAAAAAAAAACAAAGTAGAAAAAACATCAAAATACCACACGAGATGAATTTGGCGAAATTCACAATTTTTATAAAGATGCTACTCCGATTTTTTTAAATATATTTAAACCGGCACTGCGCTGCCTGTGCGAGTTCGTATGAAAATGAAAATGAACACATACAGGTTTGTAGCTCTGCAGCCAATGCAAACCACTTAATGCATATTACTCTGTACTCGAGTTTACTGTAACTAGAACTGTGACTGCTGCACAATTCCTCAGTCCTTATATAGTTTGTTTCTTACCAAAACATTGCAACTCGCACAACCTAGCAATTTCGCTTTAACAATTTATCAATTCTATTTTTTCTGGTATTCGTCAGCTGTTTCAGCCTCTTGGTCAGGAATTGGGTATACCTCTGTTCATTAGCTCAAATATTCCATGACTAACAAAACATCTTAGTTTCCCAATTTACTGTTATAGTTCAATAATCTTATTTCATGAGCATTTCTTTTATGATTTTCCAGTTGCCATTTTTTTTAAGAACCAGCAGTACAAATTAAATTTGCTGCTTTTAAGTCTATTTGTTTCTGACTATAACTTAGAATATTATCCGAAAATTTATCCAGTTAATTGCGGAGAAAATCAAACTGTTTTTTATACGCTTCTTAATTGACTCTGCTTGTTTAAAGCCTAATCATAAACAGTGGAGTAGCTACAACTTCGGGCGCCCGGGGTCAAGGCTATTCTGCCGCCCCTTTATCTACCTACCTACAAGTTTCATGAGGTGGTTCGAACAATAATGAATTTTTACAAAATATCTTCGATATTAAGTATATAAAATTTAGGAACTAGAAGTCACGCAAATTCTGAAGTTCCAAAATTCTCACAATATGGTTTTTGACGAAATTGATAGTAAATTTACAAGATCTTATCTTATTAAAAGCCATAGAAAAACCCCATTTTTTATTTATTATACATTTCTTCAATGGGACTGGAAGCCTACAAGACGTTAACGACAGCTTTAAGAATACTACTCACTATACCTGTATCAGTTGCATCTTGTGAAAGTTCTTTTAGCAAACTTAAATTGATCAAATCTTACTTGAGATCGACCATGAGTCAGAGTGGACTGTCCAATCTTGCGATTCTCTCAATACAATGTGAAACTGCTTCAACTTTAAATTACAATGATATGATATGTGATTTTGCAGCGATCAAAGCTAGAAAAGTGCATCTTTAAGTTCTATCAATATTTTTAAGAAAGATATAAGCCAAAAGATACATATAAGACAAATTCAAAGACTGAAGAGTATTCGAGTAAAAATTAATATTTTTCATTGTTATTCAGATTATTACATTGTGAGTGTACAACACTTTATCTTTTATAATAAACTTTGTAAAAAAATTTGTTGAAGTATTTTTCTGAATATTAAAAAAACCGCGAAGATCGTTTTGCCGCCCCCAAGACGTTGCGCCCGGGGCGACGGCCCCCTTCGCCCTCCCCTAGCTACGCCACTGATCATAAATAATAAATAAATAATATATTTAAAACTAAACAAGCTCGAGCTTGTGCTTGAATCCTTTTGCTAAAACGTTCCTCTTAAGAACGTGGCTAGATCTCTTTTTTTTCAAGCGTGTTTGATTACAAGATTGTAGTAAGCCATTAGCTGATGGATTTGGATGTTCCCGTAGTTTAATTTCATATTTCTTTCTGCTGTCCTCTAATTCTTTCTTCACCATATCAATACCAAGATCTTTGTGAATGTTTTTATTTCCAATGTAGCATGGTGAACTCGTTATCACTCCAAGGATTTTTGACAGAGACCTCAGTTTAAATTTGCTGTTCTTATTTTCATTGTAGTTATTTTCCTGTATGTATGTATTCTCCGCGTGAGTCTTTTGCTTAAGATTTTATTCAGTTTAAAAATTGTGTCTTAGTGAAAATGTGTCATGCTTACACTTTCGTTTCACTATTCGTTTACATTTATTCTTCAATTAGCTGACCACTCTTCGGGAAAACCTAAAAGCTCCTCCAGTACCATTGACGCTCTGATAGGACATTTATTATGACATTATTTATTAGCCCTAGTAAGGCTGTGCCACCCTTAATCGGTCGTTCACATATGAATACGAGTATGCTAGAAGACTGGTTGATCTCTTCTTTTCCAGCGAGTTTGATTACAAGATTGTAGTAATGCAATAAGCTTCCCGGAGTTTATCGAAGGCATGAAAATGGGTGACTAACATCTCGTAAAAACAAGGTTACAAGAAATTGAAAAATACTTTGAGCTTATGGTGAAAACTCCCGAAATTAAACGAGGCAAGCCAAAATTTGAAATAAGTCAAAATATAATTAAGGAGTAATAACAATTAAATATACCTGGTGAAAAAAATATTTTCAATCAAAAAAATTACTATAAGCAAGTATTTGTGACAGGTTAGTTTACACCAAATTTTGTAAAAAAAATGTTAAAGATAAAAATAATAAACCAAAAACTGGGATATATTAATTTTCCACATAAATTTTGAGATTATTTGAAAAAGGTGTTGAAACAAACGTTGTAGCTTTTTTCATTACCTATAACTTTGCCTAATAACTTCTATAAAACTCATTACTCCATCAGAAATCAAGATAAACTTAAAAGAAGAGCTTGAGTTGCCTCGCGAATGTAGAGTGCCCCATGAGCAACTTCGTTCTGGATACTGTAGCACGGTAAACTCCTTATGAAACAAACTCTGTTATATGAAATTTCTTTTAATCCGACACCGTAGAAACAGCATGTTTCCTGGGGTTCCGTTAGATGACTTCAATGACAATTAACGTGCGCCTTGCCAACCAAACAGGGTCTCATGGCTTCGGATGTTTTAAAGTTGGCATAATTCAAAATAGCATGGTCGAAAGATTTGAAGATCACTATCAGTTTAATACATCATATATTCTTATCTTGCTTTAAATCTTTGAATTTGTCGTAATACTTGTAATAAATAATGTTGTTACTGGAAATACAAATAATAATGGTAGGGAACGAATAATTTTTTATTTTTCGAAAAAAAGTGAATAACCCATGGTTTGTTTTTACTAAAACGGTTTGGGGATGGTTAAAGTTATCAACCGACAGTCAAAACATTGTTATTTTTCTACCGAGCATTTGGCCTTAAGTGAATAATTCAAATTATAAGATGCCGCAAGTTGTCGCGACAGGTCGAGCACTGGAGTTGATGACATATGTTCGAAAGTAAACAACTATATTTTTCGAACTTTTCGAAGAAAAGAGGCGTCTCTTAGTGAACCTCCTGTTACATGATGTCAATGACAATAATATTTACTATTCAAGTAGTAGGTATATTCACTTTAAATTATCGAAATTTATTATAGAATGTTTATTGTAAAGGATAGTTTTAATTAATGCTTATTTACGAATTATTGAATTTCTTTCAGATAAATGCGGACAGTTATGAAGACGATGAATTGCTGACTGCTATTCGTAAGGAACGGAATTACTCATATGAAGATGAAGTAAGTATAAATTGAATTTAGCAATATACATATATGTATGTTATTTACAGTTTTATCTAAAAGTCTCATCAGTCCTGCTCTTTTTGACATATCTGTTATTGTTGTTGTTGTTGTGGTGACAGAAAACATTGCTCATTTAATTTCGATGAATTGTGCCGATTTGACATTTGATATATAAATGTTTGAATAGGGGCACGGTGAAAATAGATATTTGAATGTAGTATATATCTTTTAACTATTAAGCGTATGTTACACAGATTCAGGAACCAATATTAAATTTTTTTGTCACTCTTGTTGCATTATATTTTGTGTTTCATTCACGCCATTATAAATTTTCGAAAATGTTGTTACGTTATTTTGCATTTTAGGTGACGATATATATCTTAATTTGAATTTTATTTATACCACTTTGTATACTTTCGATTAGCGGAATATTGTGGGCATACCAATTGTCTGATTTCGCTCAACTATAATACCAATATAGTACCAAGAAACACGCTTACCAAGTTCTTAGATATCTTAATTTTTAGTTAAGTTGGCGCTTGCACAGACGGACGGACAGACAGTCACCCGGTATTCAACTCCACTTGCTACATATATACGAATATAGTAAAAGCTCTAGTAGCTTTTTATTTATATTAGCGCTACCAAAAATAAATTCATTATTTTTTCATTAAATTGAAGGTTTTATTTGATTGATACGAAGCATGAACCGATTTAAGTAAACTATGCATTGTTTTGTTTGATAACTTGTTGGCATTTTGATCGTATGTTTCTTTCGAGCCACTATCGATGGGTGACAGCCTGGTTCTGGGGCGGTTGTAGATGCTTCCCTGACAATCCAACACATATCAAAACCTTCTTTATCGGCAATCTTGCCTTGAAAACCCGCTGGCTTGCCCCATTTCGACCACGATCGTTTTCGCATAACGTTGTCATAAGGGACTAATTTTGCTGATGAACCCTTTAGCTTGTAAAATGGGTACTGGCGTTAAAAAATTAATCGCTTATGACAAAATAACACTAGTAACCATCAGCTGGTAAAATGGTTCATCAGGAATTCGCAGTTGGAACTCGAAATTCAGATTATTAAAGCCATCTAGAAAAATAATGAGTTTATTTTCATTAAATCTTATACATATATTGTACATATGTATGGTATATATAATTTTTTTATCTATCTCCGTTATTTCTGAGTGTTACATTGCTAAATATTGTTGCGAGAGTATAATTAACAAATTATTGTAAGAAAACACATACCCTGTTTCTAAAACTATTCTTATAAATTAAATGAAAAATATGGTTTAAATTTAATTTCTGCTGATTTCAATAATAATATGAAAATTGATTCAAGTGAGCACGCATCTTAACTGTAAGCTAATACGGTATTGTAACGGATTTTTCGATAAATCATCTACCTTGAAGTTCAATTTAGAGGTCGATCACTGGATTGTTTAAAGTTAAAAGAAGTCACAATTTAGTGGATATACACTTATTTTATTTATTTATAATTCCAACAAATTAGAACTGTGTCTGCTGTACAATCCAGCAGTCCTTATATAATATATTGTTAACAAAACTTCGCCAATGGCAATCCACAGCTAGCCCCATAATACCTTTGCTTTAATTTTTCCATTTGGACCGTTGTGCAATTCGCTGAGAACTTCAGGAATTCTAACCATCGAATAGTTCAAAAAAGTGCTCGTGAGTTTTGTCCGTCTTCCCTTTTCTATACTTGATACAAACAGCCGCACACCAACTTTAAACTGCTCCGTTCTGCCCAATATTCTTTTGAGACTGAACTTTCTGCAACGAATTCTTCACTCTTTGTAAATTTGTTCGACTCCACCATTACTCCTTGCGCTCCGCATGCGCTTTTAACGCAGCCAAAAATGTGTCTATGTTCATAACCTCTGATGCACTTTGAGTCTCTCCGTTTCCTTCAATCTTCGTTGTCACTTACTCGAATTCCAATTGAAAGATATATTCCTCAAAATTAGTGTTTTTGCTTTTATGGTCTCTCGCAACCCTAATTATAATTCAGTTTTTAATCCATTTATCGCTAAGCCGCGTTTCTTCAGCTCCTTTTTCAGTTGTGAAATCCTTTGATCATTGACCTTACTCATTTTTAAACAATTCTTTCTTTAGGAATTTGTTTGCCAATCCCTCTTCAGAAACCAATTGTATCAAAAACAATAAAATCATTATTGACGTCAGAGGAAGAAACAAAACCATCCCCAGAACCTTTTTCTATCAAAATGTTTTCTGGTCTCTGTTTGTATTAGCTTCTTTATTCGAATAATCTGCTTATTCATTAAAACTGATGAATATTTTATTCAAAAGGAATCACATTCTTTTAATAAGTACTTTAAAATTAATAAAAGGAAATTTCTGTTAATATATATTTTTTTTAATTGTACACAGATAACTTGCTCTAAATCGTGCTTACCAGACTTTGAAAATAAGCTGAAGTCGTTCTACACCGAGCATTTACATACGGATGAAGAAATTCGACTGGTTTTGGATGGTTCTGGATATTTCGATGTCAGAGAGTAAGTACACAGAATAATTCACATTGCACTTCCACAAGAGAATGCAAGACAAACATTATTATTATTATTATTCAGATTTCTGGGAATATTTGAAGACATTTGGATTTATTTCCACTAAAAACAGCCACTGCCAGTTTTTCGTCATAAAATCGTCCCTTGATTCCACTTACTCTAACTGTCTGCCAAAACTCCCGGCGCTTTTTCAGTACTCTTTCGCGAAAGCATAATGCACTTGCATTAACTTTGCGAATGGTGTTAGTTCCGAGGGATTTCTTAAAATCACCCACTTTGTAAAAAATTACGAGTTTCCCGTTGTTCTAGTATTTTTGGCCGCACTGGACGGGCCGAAATACAAAAACAGCTGTATGTTTGTTATTTTTTTTATTACTCTTTGAAAGAAAAAAAGTGTTTTTCCAACAATTCGACCGATTTCAGTGTATGTTTTCCTTTCTTCGAAAAGTTTAATCATTATTTCCCTTTCAAACGAGTTTTTATTTTAGGCGAGATTCGATATTTTAAATTTAATAAGAAACTGAATTGAAATAAATATTTTGATTTTCCTTTCTTTTACGAAAGCAAGTAAAATTATAACTTTCTAACATCTTTACATTTGCTTAGAGATTCCGCGTCGGTGCTAACGCTAAGCGCTGAAAAACGATCCGCCAGTGCATTTATTTAGGTACGCCAGTGAGGCGTAAGGAAATCAAATTAATACAAAGGAAATTATATGCAAAACGAGTTACTTTATTAACAATACTTACATCTATTTGTACCACCGTTAAACATCTCGCGTCAAGAAATTTTTCTGAAAAATTTTCTAGTTGCACCTATGAGCTTATGGGTAAATAACAAGTTTTCCCATAGGTGCGAATTACGGTGGGCCGGTGGGTAACGACAGGTAACCCACATACAAGGGGTAAAATCGGGTCAAAACTTCTCTTAGCCCCATATACCTTATATAAGGATTTTCGAACGTCACGTTGACTTTTTTCGGAGTCTCATATACTCAATACAAAGAAGTATTTGTTCGAATTACAAAAAAAAAAAATATATTCAAAAACTAGCTATGGGGTAATAAAAGAAGACATGCTCTTTACTATATTAGATAAAGTATGTATGTATGTATTATATATGTACATACCTATGATTATATACTGTAGGTCCATTGACATTTTTTATTTTTATTTTTTAGTGCAAAAGATGATTGGATTCGTATCGCTGTTAGTAAGGGAGACTTAATAATCATACCAGCCGGCATATATCATCGATTTACCTTGGACATAGAGGTAATAACAACTTTTATAAAATATAATTTAAATTCTTTTGTAATTTGAACTATGTATATACATATTTGCATTCTATACGGGTATGCCATATAATCAACTGCCGCAGTATTTGCGTTCTTGTTTCATGGCAATAACCAAGGTTAAGGTTCAAGTTGGTTTTCATCGAAATCATCTAACGGTAAGGGCAGGAAATGTGCTCTTTCGACGGAGTCGGGACCATAGGGAGAGGGGTGTTAGGTGAGAAGCGGCATGCAAAGAGGTAGTTAGAGTAATTCGGGGACTCATTAAAGGATGGACATACAATTTGGTATGTCGGTGTCGATTCTGGATAAGATGGATATTAATTTACTACTTACTAATTAGGGTCACTTTAGATTCTCTCTAGCTTTTTTGTTGTCTTCAAGTGCCGTTGTGTGATTGTGTTAAATGCTTTTGACAAATTTAACGCTAGTAGAGTTGTCCTCTTATAGGGTAATGATGGAGATTTATGCCACGAACTATTTAGGCGTTTATGACGCTAGGTATTGTGGTGGTGTTATGCACTTTCCGGAAACGATGTTGATGGTGTGCTTGACTCAGGTAGTGAGTGAACAAACGGAGTAACAATGTCTTTAATAATTACGTTTCAGTAGATGGATCAGTTTTCCAACTATCCGGGGTATTTGAAGAGTAGTCAGCAACAGGTTGAAGACCTTGGTTAGGTAACGTACCACCGCCAAGCCTAGATTCTATAGCATCAACATTTTAATTCTTTCTGGTTCGAAGATTAGATTAGGTTATGATATTTATCAGACCACTCCTAATGATTATAATATTAAGCGATCTATTACTGTTGCTCATTATTCTGGAGAAAGCTTTGTCATTCATTGGTCAGAGTGTCAAATCATCTGTCTGTTCGGTCGTTTGACAAGCATGAATGCCAAAGATCGTGGTGCGCGTTAAAGTCACCTAGTACCAAACGGTTCTCACCACGAAGTAGTACACCTATGTTTCGGCGATATCTTGTTGAGCAACATGTAACCGGGGGGATGTATATATATATTGAATATAAGTATACGATATAGCTATTGGTGAGACGACATTTCACTGTGTTCTATTACGGCTAGGTCTCCGCCATTATCTCGCTCGCGATCCTTACGTATAACGTTGAAACCTGCAAAAATCTAATGATCTGAGCGGCTATTTAATCCTGGACCGATCATATCGATTCCCTGCCCATAAATGCAACTATCTTTTCGATCTTACTCTGGAGCTCGTTGTAGTTAAATTGTAGATCTTGGGAGTGAGGAAGTCAAATGTAGGTCGTGGTTGTTGCAACTGTAGAAATCGCAGGGGCGGTTGTTGCACTGTGGTGTTGTTGGTCGACGCGTCTGAAGGTTTTACAACGTAAGACAACCTAACCCAAACTCTTAAGGCCTGAGCAGGTCTTAGTATGGCTCCATATATTACATGTATGGCCGCTAGCAGAAGTGGAGTTAGGATGGAGCCTTTTAGCGCAAACGCAACAAAAAATTTCTTGGAGACGGAGTTGGATTCAATGTCAGCACGGATCAGGAGGATGCAGGTATTGGAAAATCAACGGTTATTTTTTAAGCCGAACAAACTAATACCGCCTTACAAAAAAGAGTTATAAGCAAAAAATAATAATAATCTGGGTATTTGTGCCGTGCATTTTGGAGTATTACTTTTTTTTATTTGTTTTTGTTCCTTTGCAGAGTACGTATATGTATATGGTAACACTTATTACTTGTTGGAATGCAATATTTTGTAAATATTTCGAATTTAATTACGATTTAAAACTTTTTTTACGATACTTTATAGAGGAGAATCAAATATCGTAAAAATTATAAGTTTCTTTAAGTTTAAGCATATATATATTCTTAATATGGAGAGCCTCCTCTATCTGCCTATTTTCAATTTAGGGATGCTTTTTAAAATTTACCCAAAAAAATGCAATAACATCAAACTAATATTTGAATATATGTTACTTATTACTTTTTGCAGAACTATATCAAGGCAAAACGATATTTTGTGGGTGAACCTATTTGGCTACCTTACAATCGACCATCTGATAATATGGAGTGTCGTCAAAAATATTTAAGTCATCAAGCAAACGGATTTTTACCAATTACTAATTCTAATTAAATTGTTACATCACTATGTTTATATTAAATCAAATAAATCTTCTTTTCGGATAGACCTTCGGGCAGTTAGCTTGTGTACTTACTTATTACCAGCTAGATTGGTGACCTTTGACGAAACCTAAGGTAAGTATTTAATTTTTTTCAAAAACGAACAACACAATCACCATCACCACGTAGATTGCAAGACGACCAGCCAATTTACTATCATAGTCACATTGCTTATGCTAAATCGCACAACCGCAGTTCACACCCTAGTTAGAATTTGGTTGAAACTAACGCCTATGTCACATCCCATTTAGCGGCATACCACTTTCACCAACGATTACCGCCACAAGCGGTGCCGGCCACACCATTGGTAACCATCCCACCGACACCTCATCGCCACCAATCAGCATTGAATCCGCTAACATCGAGGTAATAATCATGCACTCATCTTTCATATGCCGAATACGACTGAATTTTGGTTGAAGTTTTGAAATTCGGTATTTTGGTATTAAGGGTATCAACTCTGTGTCAGTGCAGTTAACTCAAATATCAAAAAATTTTAACTGCCAACAAGCAGTTGTATTTAACATTAATGAACTTAATAAGGAAAAGTATTAATAAAAATGGAAAACGGGTAAAAAAAAACTATTTTATTTATAATTTTTAAATCGGTTCATATGTATGTACAAGTCCACAGAAAGGTTAAAAACTTGTTGAGCTTGGGGAGTACGAAATAATCTTCAACTTGAAAACATTAATATAAAAAAAAGAAGTATGAAGTGTTTCGAATAAAAAGAGTCGATACAATTTACTACTACTTTAGTCATTGGTGTGTTATCCACAGCACTCAGGTGAATAACAAACAATAGATATCGTAGGTTCCTTCAGTCCAAAAGAAATAGAGATTTCGTGGAAACGCTCCTTCATCTCATTTAGCAAAAAACCGAAGTCATTCCTCATCGAAACGAAAATAACTTATGGATCTGCAAAAAAAAAAAAATATTTTAAAGCAATTTTTGATATTTAACTAAAATTTGATTTTTCGTTTGTAAAATTTCAGCTTTTTTCGACCCCAGCATCGTGATACTTTGCACAGTTAGTAATTTCTTCTGTGACCATATTTTTAAATAAACACTAAGAACAGTATTTTGGAATGTTAGAAACATTTTTCTACTGCTTTTTATTTCAGCAATCCTAAATCGCCATATAAGCAAATTGGTTTGAGCGTCTGTTTATCTTATATGTATATAAAAATGAATCGCCTTTTTTTGTATGTCCGCGCATTACGCGCGAACCACAGCATAGAAAGAAGTGAAAACTTGCACTGGGACTCCTTTAGTCTTGGAGATGGTCCTAACGGCGGCCTTTTTTGTAAAATCACTCTCGATTTTGCAACTTATGTATGTCTATATTTATAACTCAAGAACAGCTGAACCGATTCGGCTGAAAATTGGTGTTGATTCATAAACAAAAAAATATTTGTTTGAAAACATAAGAAAATAAAATTCATGTAAGAATCATTTGAACATTTTTGTACTAAAACAAGAAAAAACATTAACTTCGGCTGCTCCGAAGCTAATATACCCTTCACAGGTGTATTTCTTTTAGACCCTATGTGTTCAGTTTGTATGGAAGCTATATGCTATACTAATCCGATCTGAACAATTTTTTCGGAGATTATATTATTTCCATGTCAAATGCAAAAGTTTTCCATACCAGCATTTGATTCCGATCATTCAGTTTGTATGGCAGCTATATGCTATAGTAAGCCGATCTGAACAATTTTTTCCGATATTACATTGTTTCTATGAGCAATATCTCACACCAAATTTCGTGAAGATTCGTTGTCAAATGTGAAAGTTTTCCATACAAGAACTTGATTCCGATCGTTCAGTTTGTATGGCAGCTATATGTTATAGTGGTTCGATATCGGCAGTTCCGACAAATGAGCAGCTTCTTGAAGAGAAAATGACGTTTGCAAAATTTCAAAATGATATCTTAAAAACTGAGGGACTATTCGTATATATACAGACAGACAGACGGACGGACATAGCTAAATCGACTCAGCTCAACATACTGATCATTTATATATATAAATGAATATATGTACATACATATATCCTTCTGTGTCCTTTCTAGTCCTTTTTAGCCGTTTTCCATTTTTATTAATACTTTTCCTTATTAAATTCATTAATGTTGAATACAACTGCTTGTTGGCAGTTAAATTTTTTTGATATTTGAGTTAACCGCACTGACACAGAGTTGATACCCTTAATACAAAAATACCGAATTTCAAAACTTCAATCAAAATTCAGTCAGGTCTTAAATACAGTAGTTGCCACTTTCGTCTGGCTTTTCGGTTCATCTCTATTTATTTCAAGTGGATATTTCTAATCTCTCATCCTTCTCTCTAATGGAAGTACTGCGAGGATGGAGTCATGTGTAGAAGTTCACGCAAGTGAGGAAAGTTCTCTGATCGCCATTCACTAGGGAGTGGCCAGAAACGATTCTTTTACATATGGCTCAAGCAGCTCATGACTTTCGGTTTTAGACCAAGTATCCTCTGGGTAGTCTAAGGACATCCGTTCGAAGGCGAGCCAAAGTGTGCGCTGGGTTTGCGACACGCCACGTAAAAAACGCCCCTAATGAAAAGATACCAACTGCCTCGGATGAGAGATCCCCATTTTGATGACGACCACAGCAAACGAAACAAGGATTATGATTTGAGGACATGCACCTCGAATGTCCGGTTCCTTAATGGGGAAGGTGCCGCTGCCCAGCTGGTTGATGTCATCGCGAAAATAAAGGCTGACATCACCGCCGTCCAAGAAATGCGTTGGACGAGACAAGGACTGAGACGAGTAGGTCCTTGTGGCATTTACTACAGTGGTCATATAAAGGAGTGCAAATTTGGTGTGGAATTCATGGTGGGAGAGAGACTCTGTCGCCGAGTAGTGTCATTCACTCCAGTGGATGAACGTCTAGCCACAATCCGCATAAAAGCGAAGTTCACACATCGCTGATTTGCGCCCACGCCCATACGGAGGAGGAGGACGATGTGGCCAAAGATGCTTTCTATGAGCGCTTGGAGTGCCCCTATGAGAGCTGCCCCGCCACGATGTCAAAATCGGAAGACACGTCTCCAGTGTTTTAGACGTGCGTACGCTCCGAGACCCTAACATCGACTCGGACCACTATCTTGTTGCAGCCAAGATTCGCACCCGCCTCTGTGCAGCAAAAAGCACACGTCAACAAACACAAGGAAGGTTCGACGTCGAGAAGCTGCAATCACAACAGACAGCCGAACGATTTTCTACTCGGCTTGCACTCCTGCTCTCAGAGAGCACTCGTCAACAACTCGGTATAAGGGAACTCTGGGACGGCATTTCAAACTCCTTACGTACAGCTACAACCGAAACCATTGGTTTCCGGAAAACGCAAAAGAACAGTTGGTGCGACGAGGAGTACTGTGTCGCAGCGGAGAGAAAACAGACCGCCTACTTCGCAACGTTATGATCGACCACAACACGTGCGAGATGGGATAGATACTGAGAGTTGAAGAGGGAAGTGATACCATTTTCCATTGGAATTTAAGTGTCCTCTGCCTAATCCACAAAAAGGAGACCCCACAATCTGTGCCAAGTACCGTGGGATATGCCTCCTCAACATCGCATATAAGGTTCCATCGAGCGTATTGTGTGAAAGATTAAAGCCAAACGTCAAAAAACTGATTGGGCCTTATCAGTGTGGCTTTAGACCTGGCAAATCAACAACTGACCAGATATTCACCATGCGCCAAATCTTGGAAAAACCCCTAAAAAGAGTCGACACACACCCCCTCTTCGTCGATTTCAAAGCTGCCTTTGACAGCACGAAAAGGAGCTGCCTTTATGCCGCGATGTCTGAATTTGGTATCCCCGCAAAACTAATACGGCTGTGTAAACTGACGTTGAGAAACACTAAAAGCTCCGTCAGGACCTCTCCGAGCCGTTCGATACCAAACGAAGTTTCAGACAAGACTATCTTTCGTGTGACTTCTTTAACCTCTCTGGAGAAAATAATTCGAACTAAACCTAGAAGGTACAATCTTCTATAAGAGTGTACAGCTGCCGGCGTATGCTGATGATATTGACATTATTGGCCTTAACACCAGCGCCGTTAGTTCTGCTTTCTCCAGATTGGATAAGGCAGCGAAGCAAAAGGGTCTGTGGTGAACGAGGGCAAGACTAAATATCTCCTGTCATCAAACAAACAGTCGTCGCACTCGCGACTAGGTACCTACGTCACTGTTGGCAGTTATAACTTCGAAGTTGTCTATTTAGGAACCAGTATCAACACCAACAACAACGTCAGTCTGGAAATCCAACGCAGGATTGCTCTTGCCAACAAGAAGTAAAGTCCTCTCTCGACGAACAAAAGCCAAACTCTATAAGTCACTCATTATTCCCGTCCTGCTATATGGTGCAGAGGCATGGACGATGACAATAATTGATGAGCCGACGTTGCGAGTTTTCGAGAGAAAAGTTCTGCGAAAGATTTATGGTCCTTTATGCTTATCGCATTCGATGAAACGATGAGCTGTATGAGATATACGACGACATTGACATAGTTCAGCGAATTAAAAGACAGCGGCTACGCTGGCTAGGTCATGTTGTCCGGATGGATGAAAACACTCCAGCTCTGAAAGTATTCGACGCAGTACCCGCCGGGGGAAGCAGATGAAGAGGAAGACCTCCACTCCGTTAGAAGGAGCAGGTGGAGAAGGACCTAGTTTCGCTTGGAATCTCCAATTGGCGCCGTCTTGCGAAAAAAAGACGGGCACGCTGTTGTTAACTCGACTATAACTGCGTAAGCGGTTTCCACGCCAATAAAGAAGAAGGAAGTGCTGAGCAGCATGCAGCATGTTGGAATAACTGGGTAAACTTACAAAAAAATGTAAAAAATAGAGAAATGATCTGAGTTAAGGTCAAGGCTGTCCTGTATTTGAAAATTTTGTAATGGAATTTGTCTTGTAATAAAGAAGTCTATTAGATAGGCAATTTTTTCAGGCTCAGGAGGCCTATGGGTTAATTTGCCAGAGGAAACAGGATCAAGCAGTTGCTTCAATAGTTTTTAATAGTTCTTTGCCCTAAGTGGTTGTCAGGCGTGATCCCTACAATTTGTGTTTTGCATTACAACTGTTATTTATGTAAGTTTATAGTCTTTTTATATTGCTCGTATTTTATAATGTGCCTTAGACTGTAAACGACACTTATTGGAAGTTTAATTTTGAATGCTGTTCCTTCTTCCTCGCTACAAGTATTTTTTTTTTTTTAATAAATTGTTAAAGATACTTCGTTCATTATTTTTTAATTATTAATTAACAACTTATAAACAAAAAAACAGAAATGTAAACACATTTTAATCACAGCTTATTTCAAGCAGTGTACTTTTTACTAAAAACAAGATAAATGATTTATTTAAAACTTGTTTAATACTTAGTGTGGTATCCGTTAGCTAAACTAAAAGCTAAAATACAGCTTTTAGTCTAGCTGGCATGAACTCAACTAATTTTTTTGTACTTTCTGCTCCAATTATATTCCACTCTTCAAAAATAGTACTTTTTAGATGTTTCTTTTTATTTTGCGGTTTTTACGGATGTTATTTTCTAACAAAGACCATAAATTCAGGATCGGGTTCATATCGGGTGACTGGGCCGGTGGATGCATTAGATCCATATTAGCCAGTTCTGGAGTATTGACGATTTGTGTTTAGGATCGATGTCCTGATTATTTCGGAAATTTTGACGTATCATAAGTTTCTCGGCGCTTTGGATTACATTTTCTTTTAATATATTAAGGTATAATGTTATGTCCATAACACTCTCATCAAAGACCAAATTTCCAACGCCGGCTGCAACGTACATTGGCATTCTATAACATTGACCCGACCATGTTTAACAGCTGGCCTAATGTTACATCTCTGAAGCTCAGTATTGGATTTCCGCCATACGTAAGTCATTCCATCTGAGCCGATAAGGTTGAATTTCGACTTGTCAGCAAAAATTACAGTGTCCCAGAAGTTATAATCCCTGGTTTCCAGCTGCCTGGTTTCCTACAACTCGGCTTAGTTAGTTTTTCTTTTGCTAATGAATTCGCGCTTCTCGACCATTGAAGTCATACGCACGTAGTACACTACCTACTGTTACAGCACAAAATGATTTCTGTAGCTACTCCTGAATCTCTGTAGTTAGCTTGGGTTTTCTTTAATCTTACGCACAATTAAATGCTCGTCACGTGCATTGAACTGTGGAGAGTTCAAAAGTGAAAGGTAATATATTATTTCCATCATAAGTGACACTCCGCAAAGAAAAGGATTTTAAGTTGCTAGTACAAAATTATAAATTATTCTATCCATTTTATTTTTATGAACCTTTGTTATTAAATTTTTTAAATTTAATTTTTTGTTATTTCCTTATTATACATATGTATGTATAAATGTTCTTCCCATAATTTAATTCCTTTTATCTCTTTTTATACTCTTGCAACCTGTTGCTATAGGGTATTAGAGTTTTGTTCACCTAGATCTAATCGAGATAGATATAGAGTTATGTACATATGTATATATAAATGATCAGGGTGATATGAAAAGTTGAAATCCAATTGACTAGCTGTGCGTCCGTCCGTCCGTGCAAGATGTAACTTGAGTAAAAATGAGATATCTCGATGAAACTTGTTATGCATGTTCCTTAGAAAAAAATATTGAGTTCGTAGTTCTAATCACCTAATTAAGATATAAAGCTGTAATTTGGCATAGACAGCAGTAGCAAGGTTCATGTGTGGATAAAAAATTTTGAAAAAGTGAGCGGGCTTTTAATATGTACATATGTATATCACCTAAGCCTCTTTTTGCTAAGCTCGAATATTATAAGAACTACCGACAGTGTGTATTTTGATGAAATCGGAAGGTAATCCCACTCACTCTTTAGATAACGATATTGTTAATAAATTAATAACTAATTACTCCAGAAACATTAAATTTTACCTCCGAGATGATATGAGAGTGCTTTATGAGAGCCGGTATGAAACTTGGACGATGGGCGTGGCACCGCCCAGTTATTGGTGAAATCCCATATCTTGGGACCCCACCCACCGATTTCGACTAAATTTAGTACGTAGAATTTTTTCACATTCCTATATCATAGTGTGAAAATCTGCGAAATCAGACTACAAACACGCCTACTTCCTATATAACAATTTAATATTTCATCTGATTCTCTCACTTTCCAGTACACAAATCAAGATGTAATTATATATCGAAATAAAATTTTGCAGCAATAATTTCCTTAAATTATGCTACCTTTTGACCAAAAAATATCCAAATCCAAGTAAAATTGTTCAAGACCCTTGGTACAGAATATGTAGACCCCAGTATCTATGGTTGACTTTTAATCGAAACTATCGGTCATTGTGTGAGATATACAATTGAAATTGAGACAGAATCTTTTCCTGACAATAGTAATTCTGGGTATCAAAAATAGCTTGAATCGGGTCAATACTTCCCTGAGCCCCCATATACTTAATAAAAAGATTTTCGAACGACTTGGTGACTTTATGCTGGATATATCAGCCAATATTTAAGTAATCTAAATGAAAATTTTAGAACGTATTTTACTCATGACAGTATATCATTGTGCCTAAAATGGATACAATTGGCGAAAACTTTCCCTTAGCCGCCATATAACCATTATCAGGATTTTCAAACATCCCGCAGATTTTGTATAATGACCACGTATAATGATTTTGGTTTTTCTAACAAATCTTATGCCGAATATATTCTTTTAAGGTGGTGAAAATTGTCCTGGGCCCGAATCGTGTTGTCCGATTTCGTCCTTAACGTATTGAGATAAACCTCGTAACGTGTCGAGTAGTCGGATCGCCGAACCAGCAGTCCAACAACTCGTTTTTCTGTCTTCCTTTTCACAAAATTTTCGCTAATGTTTGTGCGCTTCGGCTACGCAGCATTTAGAGCGTGATGCATAGTTCATTTTTATGTTGGTCTCACTTTTTGCTTAAAAGGAATTACCATGAATGCCGTAGAATATTATGTATAATACCCACTATTAATATTTTCAAAGAAATACTTCTGTCCGAAGTTCCCTAATCCATCAGAATGTTGTCCGATGTCGTCCATTTTCACAATGTGTCATAAGAATATAAAAAGAATGCCACGTACTATGTATATTTTGTCGAAATCGGTTTGTCAAGTCCCGAGATATGGTTTTTCACCAAAAAGTAGGCGGTGGCGTATTCAGTTATTGATTTATCGCCCTTTTAATAGTTTTTAACAGTATCGTTATATGGGGAGTAAGCGGGGTTATCTTCCGATTTCATCAATTTTCTCATGTTGTCTCTATATAATAATTGAATAAAACGGTCCAATGACATTTGAAATCACAATTTGTTTTAACAAAAATTGTTTCTATGAAAATAAGAACATGAAATAAATTTAAATCAACAAGTATGTAAATATACGCATTTATTTGTAAATCTTTCTCTTTAAAGTATCAAGCTGAAGAGTTTTAATCCGCAACTTCCGAGCTGTCTCTCCTTTAAAGCGATTAATGGGGTCATTCCGTGTAATGATTTAAAAAAATCGACCTTTTTTTACATAAATCCATCATACATAGAAAGTGATGGTTAAGTAATTTCCCGCAATTGAATGCAGTTGGAAAGTTACGGGAGTGAAAAAGTATGGTCTTTAGAGCGCGAAGCTTACACACCAGAATTTTCAAAACCAAATTGTTTAAACTGGCATCCACGATTTCTCGAAAACGGTTCTATTGATTGTTTTAAATTTTTCAGTTTAATCTTTTTTTATAAAAATAATCGCAAAAAATTCTTACGTCTGGAGCGATAAATCTCGCAAATTAAGAAAAATAGTTTTACTTTACAAATTTTATAATTACAGCCAAACTCCTAATTAATATTTCGTAAATGTTTGAAAACTCTTCGGTTTTTTATTTCATCATAAAAATTTTCGAAAATACCTTTCATACACGGCTTTCACACGGGATGACCTCCTAATTTATCAAGCTTTTTATTAATATTGGCTTGCGTGATCACCCACTATGGATGATGAGTTTATCCCTCTTAATTACAGATCTCGTCAAGATTTCCTGATCGCAATTTAGGAAATGAATACCATAATCCTGTGTGGTCTTTGTTACCTTCAATAAAGAAGTTACGAAAGTTGGCATTAAATTAGTTTGTTGGTCAAAATGTAATTTTTTCTCTCCCATTTCCCTGACAGTGATATAGTATATGATAGATATGCGGGGAAAAACTTACTACTAGACTAAAGTAATTGAGAACGAATTAAATTTGGCCATTGGATCCTGGAATGAAAGCGGGGCAGTAAAAATTGCGGTAAAATCAATGAAGTAACATCTATTTCGAGTGATTGGTATGTGGGAACTGTATTTTGAACAACTCTTATGCAGCTATGTTATTTTTGTTCAGTATTACCCAACATTCATTCGACCGAATAGACCCGTCAAGTACGCATTGAAGAAAATATAGCAACCGTAGCTGAGAGTGTACACGAAGACCGTGAAGAGTCACTTCAGCGCTGTTCGCAGCAACTCTGACCGACGTAGTATAAACGACTTGGAGCATTTTACGTCGAGATCTTAAATCGAAAGCGTACAAAATACAACTTTTGCAAGAACTGAAGCCTCTCGAACTTCTCGTTTTCGAGGTAAATTTGGTACACCGATGAGACTGGCTTAATGGATATGTAAATATGTAAACAAGCTGCCATTTCTTCCAGAAAAACGACGGTTTGATGTGGTTTGTGGGCCGGTGGAATCATCGGTCCATATTTCTTCAAAAATGATACCGGTAAGAACGTAACCGTCAATGCCACTTCCGCCACATCGCATCAGTCATGGAATTTATTGAGAGAACACTTCGGTGAGCGAAATAATATCCAAAAAATAAATGGCAAGGAATGTTCTTTCGAATGATAATAAACATCCCCATTTAATTTGAAGTTTCTGTTTTTTTTTTTCTTTAGAAAAGTGAGGAACCTCGAAATGGATCAACCCTTTATGACGCCTAACCGAGGTGGAGTATGGATGGAGTCTTTTGGCGCAAACGCAGTAGAAAAACTCGTCCGGTCTCGGGTTGAGCTCAATGCTAGCAAAAATCAAAAGGATACAAAGCAACCTTGCTTTGAGATGTTACTACAAGTATGACAAACTTCTCTTACCACTTACCGTTAGACAATTTGTGAGATATTTTATATTCATCAAAGTTATTACATATAGGAACCTATTCTTTTTTAACTTGCTTCTCGTCATGTATGTACCAAATTTCAGCAGGTTATCTCAATTTTTTACTCCTTAACTATTTCGATTTGTTTAAGTGTTGTTGATAACCGCTAAGATTCAATTATGAAAGGTTGTATCTATAGCAGAAAAACCAATCAACCAATGAAAATGTGTTTTTTGAGTGATAATTGAATACGAATAGACAACCATTGTACTCTCTAAAACACCTTGATAGAATATAAAAATTGGTCTATCTTGTCTAGGGTAATTACAAGTAGTGAAAAATATACTTATGTGTTAGACAATTGACAAGATGAAGTATTTTTGAAAATAAACAGAAAATGAAGTTTTAATTTTTAAAATATTATAAATATGACTGTTTATATTTATCGTTTTTTATGAATTCGAATTATTTCCTACAATTCTCGCCATCATTTTATCTTCTTTAGCCTTCCGCTTAGCTTCCTTTTGTTTCTTCTTTTCCTCTCGCTCTTTTTGTTCCAGCATTTCTTTAAATCTTTCGTCCCGAGGGTCTACATTAAAACCAAAATGTCTTCGAACTTCCTCGATCAGTCTTTGTTTTTGCTGCTTCGCTGCCAATGCATCTGCTTCCTTTTTAGCAATTTTATTTCTCATCTCCAACTTCCACTGTTCTAATTTTTCTAACTTTGCAGCGATTTCCGCTTCTCGGCTCTTTATGGCTTGATTTTCCTTCACTCTAATATTTCTTTGATTTAATAGCATCTGCTCCAACACATGTTTTTCATTGTTTTCATGCAGGCCTTTTCCATTAAAACAAACAGAAGGATCAACTTCTGATGATAAGCCATACCGTCCAAATAATTTCTTTTTATACTTTTCCGTCAAATGAATCCAAGAACTGGGTTCATTGTATGGCATAATATCAAATAAGATATTTCTATGTTGGGTTAAAAGCATTGACCGGTTAACTCTTTTACTCTTAGTATCATTTTCACCCTGATATTCATTTGTATTCGTAGAAAGTGTACGGTATAAATTTATGGTGCACTGCCTCCAAGACCGAATACTAATAGATAACATTTCTCCTTTATGTAACAAAGTTATTGGCAACATTTTTGTGTTGTTTATCTAATTGGAAGAATGTGTGATCAGAGAAATCAAATGATTCGATAGCCACTATCTATCGATGAATTTAGTAATCACATATATTAATTATCTAGTTAACCCTAATGCAAGACATGGTTGCAAATTTCATACATTATGTACTAGATTTAACGATCAATGAAAATCATGCGTAAATATATATGTATATAATATAATATTATTAACTCATTTTCGTTATTTGCTGAAATGCAATCCTTTTGTTTTTTGTGTAAATACGTGGAATTTAAGAAAGACTTAACCATTAATTCGGCGATATCAATCTGGAACAAAATACCAGTTGCCGCAACCAAAACTTTCGTGTATGAAAGCATACTTGCGGTTAAGAACGAATATAAATCGATATAAGTTGTACAAATTTCGATGTAAATTTTACAGTTCTAATATTGAGGGGCAGTCGAAATTATGGAGATCTTTAAGCGTTTATATTTCCTTTTAGTGCTTTTTTTAAACTATAAATATAGTTTGGTAAGTTTTTTTTTTCGTTTCCGAACTACTGTTATTTAGTGACAACTCTATTGCAGGGTTATTTGGAGTATGATAATTGGGTAAACATTGAATTAAGTCATGCGATTGACCCTAAAAGTCCCAACAGTTTTACTTATCGAGGAAATGTTACAATCGCAAGTCTGGATATTGGACTGGCGAAATCGAACCAGGAGGCTCTAACTGGTATTCAAATACAAAATCTTCAGGTAGAAATATGCTATTAAGTTGATTACTTATTAACTAATTTTAAAAATTTAGTCTTTGGCAAGAATGGATAAGTTGTACAGGTTGAAAGCAGAGGTGTCCTATGCCGACGGAAAAAAGCAAGAATTTTTAAGCTCAACCAAAGCGTGCAATCTTGTTATGTCCAACCTAAACGATATTCTGTGGATTTCAATAGATCCCAATGGATATATAAATGCTGCAACGGTTTTGACATCCAGATCTGATATTTGGTAAGTTTAGTTTGCAGATGCGAAAATATTACTATATTTTTCATATACCATCTTGTTTCGTCATATTTTCTTTGAATGGGTGTCAGATAGAATTATAATTTTGTTACATGGGAGTAGGCGTTGTTGTTGTCTATTTTCGCAACGTAATTTAGGAATGTCAGAACAATGTTATGTACCGATTTTGGTTGAAACTGGTGGAGTAGGTTCTAAGATATGTGATTATACTTAAATGTGAGCGGTTCCATATCTATCGTCCAATTTATACATTGTGCTTTTATTTTTCGATTTATTACACTTTTAGCAGTTTTGGTTGGAATTTGGCATAACATCCTCCGATTTCGGGATTAAAATATGTATATAAGGATAGAGGGTGTTCTCCAGATTAATAAAATAAATGTATATAGTCGCCGCAGACTAATTCAACTGTTTGCAGCTTACTTAGACGTTACTTAATAATTTTTACTCTTATATTTTTAACGTTTAGTTTTAAGTTTTACAATCAACCGTTAGGTGAACAAAACTTGTATCGTACTGTGTAGCAACATCTTGCAAGAGTATAAAAACTTTGTAAGCATTTAATACTAGAAAAGAAAAGTTATACGATTAACGTAAAATGGAATATTTTATGTTCATACATTTATTCGTTTACAAACACAACTAACGTATATAATACATATATTATATTAAATATAAAACTAATGTTCGTCAATGAAAATAAAAAATTAAGTTTTTGTGTAAATGTTTTTCGTAGGTCAGTTAGTTCTTTACTTAGTGTTAATACAAATATTTATATTTTTTAGCTTTTGTGAGAATATATCTGTATCTGGCTTGGAAGACTTTAATACGGATGTTCTTATTCGACACACCGAAACGGCACCTGTTCCAGATACTACGAGCTTTATTCAAAAATTAGAAAGAGAAAGAGAAGCAAGAGAACGTGGGGATGTTCGAGATAACCGCGGATTTTTCTCAAAATATGTAAGTTTTATTTCAATTAAATTATGTATGTATGTATGTATTCAGACAACTAACCACTCAAACAATACAATACTAAAACGCTTATCTGGTTTAAGTTTTAATACCTTCATTAACGTTTTCATCATACCCGGAACACGTTATATTAAGTTTTTCAACGGTTAGATTTACAAAATATATTTAGATACTATTTTGTAAAATATTCAATTTCCTACAAAATCTATGAAACGATATTTTTCAAGTAGTTGGAAGATTTTTCTATTTGAGAGTAAGATAAGATAAATAGACGAGGAATGCACCGCGACCTTATGCGTGCCCTCTCCTTAATCAAAAAGACTAACCTATATCTAGCATATTGTTAAAGCAAAAAATAGAAAACTAAGGTGCAGGATCTTCCCGTTACAGCCGTACCTAATAACCTATTTTTTTAGTACCAATCGAAATAGGAAAAGTTATTATTTTGTCCAATGTGCATACATATGTATGTATATTTATTTCCCCAACATTGAATTACGGATAGATCATAGGGCAAGATATACTTTTACTAACCCAAATCAAATGATTCAAATACGATAGTAACGACGAGCGATACAAATAGTTGAATCAATGGAGAAGTAGAAAGCCATGTGCGAAATCGTCGCCGAAATTATGAAATTTCAAAGATCGAGGGATGCATTCGACTTGTTTAAGAATTTGCTGATGTACTTTACTTTGTATACTACCGAAGTAAATAAAAGGTCTTCTGACGTATGCGCAATACTTGTAGTATTATGATTTTTTCTTAGTGGAAATTGAAAAACAAAATATGCAAAATAAAACTTGGTAGCAGTGAAGATAGAAGTTATAACACTTTAATGAGATATCCACATACTCTCTTGCTTCAATTGAACTCGATAATTATGTTATTGTTTTCACATGTAAATTTTATGACAAGAGAGCAGAGAAATGACCAAACAAAGACAGCTATTATTCATATGTTTACTAATATCTGCTGAATCAGGTGGGATTTGTAGTATATATGTGTTTCCGTTATTATATAGTATGTCGTAATGATATCTTTAGCTTTGATATATACCTAACCATATATACTTAACCATATTTTTCGTCACCTTTTTTAAATTATAAATTTTTCTTTTATTTCCAGTGGATGTATATTGTACCTGTTGTTCTGCTGGTATTTATATCTGGTGCGACTAATCAAGATAATTCCAAATAAAATCTTATTAAATTGTAAACATACCAATGCTTACTTAAAAATAAATTACATATTTATTCGTAATAGTTTAAAATTCTCGCTTTATAGATTTTAAATATACATATGTATATGTATAAGTACTAGTAGATCCGCGTTGGCTATGGTATACATTAAATACTATTATAAAAAATTATTAATATAGTAAAAACATTATTTATGAATAAAGGCATTTTGGCGTACACGGATACAAGCAGTGGCCGTAGCTAGGGGGAGCGAAGGGGGCCGTCGCCCCGGGCGCAACATCTTGGGGGGCGGCAAAACGATCTTCGCTGTTTTTTAATATTCAGAAAGATACTCAACAAATTTTTTTACAAAATTTATTATAAAAGATAAAGAGTTGTACACTCACAATGTAATAATCTGAATCACAATGAAAAATATTAATTTTTACTCGAATACTCTTCAGTCTTTGAATTTGTCTTATATCTTTTGGCTTATATCTTTCTTAAAAATAGTGATAGAACTTAAAGATGCACTTTTCTAGCTTTGGCTAGCGATGTGTCACTCTCACAGTTACCCTATGCTTTGAATGTAACAAATACTTTTATTTCTCCAAATTTTCAAAAATGGTATTTAAAAACTCCGGGCAAAAATTCCTGGAAATTGTGTCAAAAGTGTACAAGATATAGGGCAAAAATGGGTTTTTCCTATGGCTTTTAATAAGATGTCTTGTAAATTTGCTATTTACCGTATTGTGAGAATTTTGGAACTTCAGAATTTGCATGGCTTCTAGTTTCTAAATTTTATATACTTAATATCGAAGATATTTTGTAAAAATTCACTTTTGTTCGAACCACCTCATGAAACTTGTAGGTAGGTAGATAAAGGGGGGCGGCAGAACATCCTTGGCCCCGGGCGCCCGAAGTTGTAGCTACGCCACTGGATACAAGAATAAAAAAGTCAAAAATAATTTGCGACAGACAGCGAAATTCGTAGTTAGTTATGGCTCAATATAGGTTTTCGGTTAATAGCGATTTTTGGGCGTGACAGTGGTCCAATAAAATTTACAATTTCTTCGTTTTCTGCAGCTAACTTCGAATGGAATCGCTTGCTCAGGACTTCAATACTTTTTTTACATTTTAACCTTCGTGCTTTGCATAAAAATCCAATTCACAGGCACCAATTCGAACGTGAATGATTCCAAAGTATTTTTGATAACGTTGACGTATGAAAATTGGTTGTTCACCGTACCATACCCTTATCACGCCCGTGCTTAACGTTTTTTGGTGTATCTGGTGTTATATGCCTGACGCCAGGGGCGATGGACAAATGGTTTCTTTTGGACAGTAATGTTTTTTTCGTCTAAGCAACTGAGCATCATTGATTGAGAAGCCTTATCCGAAGTCTACTGGATGCGCTAAACCCGAATTCCTTATTTATTTTCGCCTTCCATAATCTCTCGGGAAGATTTAAAGGGATCAACCTTTTTTTCTGATGATGGCTCTATCAGCATATTGGGTGCGTTCGAGATGGCAATAACGACACCATTGCTGAAAATTTATTTTTGGCGCCACTTGTAACAGCATCACATTCTACCATCGTTTTTTAGGCATAATGTATGCCAGAAATTTGACATCAGTAGAGTATCAGTAAATATGTAACATAACTATTTCCTGTACTGCTTTGATTATTAGGTAGCTCGAACCCATTCCCTTTTTTTAGAAGCCAAAGCTTTTCGAATTTTTTTATTTTTCAACAAATTAGGACCACTTTTATTTTGTGTAGATCAAAAATCATTCTCCTTTTTTCCAGAGTACAATGCAAATTTCTACCCAGTTTTGTAATATTTTAATTTTATTAAAGTCAATTAATAATCAATATTTTTTCACAAATAACCAAATGTGTGATATTTCTTTGTATAATCAAATTTTCTTGGAATGCGATTGTAAGGAGTTGTGGGCACACAGACAAGACGTATCACATCTGGCAGCACTGTTTGTCAGTTATTCTATTATTTCATTCTCTTTATATTCTTCCTGGAAATTTACAGTTTCAACTGAATTCTAAGCTTTTAGTTTTATGAAGCGTCACTTCTTGTA
The DNA here is from genome assembly GCF_016617805.1 of Bactrocera tryoni. Classification (NCBI taxonomy): domain Eukaryota; kingdom Metazoa; phylum Arthropoda; class Insecta; order Diptera; family Tephritidae; genus Bactrocera; species Bactrocera tryoni. Next base: position 50,874,356 of record NC_052503.1, read on the forward strand.
CAGACGCCAACAAGTGAAGAAGTCTTTTGAGTTATCTTAATAAATAATCTGTAATTTTATAAAATTGTGGTGTTTCATTCGCCACATAATTGGTGACCCCTACAATTGAACAGCACACCATAATTGGTACAACTACAGTGGAACAACACTACATCACCTTGCCGCCCAGTTGCGCCTACGAGGCCGCGCAACTGCAACTGGCGCAAACGGCCAACGCAATACGCCACCTGTACGCCTACGGCCTCGGCAGCGGACAAGATATCCAATGGGCATCCAGCACCGATCTTATGGGCCTCTCGCCAGCCATCATCGAGGCGCCAGCCGCCGGCGATGGTGCCACGACCTACTACACTAGCGCCAGCGATTTTTATCAGCCGAATTTGGCTGGTTCAGCGCAACAACATGGCCACAACCATCAACAACAACAACAGCAAAATCCGCACGTACAAATGCAACTACAATCGCAGGACCTGTCGCTGAAGCAGCGCACATAAGTACAGTACCGCTTATCTACCAACAGCAATCATCATCATTATCTTGCTAGCAACAGTTCCTCCATATCCTGATCTACGAACTACCCAACTTCTGACCTCATCATCAACCAATATCACATCCTCCGACCACATATCAATTGTCCCAGGCACTACAAGCCGTCATCATGCAACACGCACAACCACAAATGACACTACAAACACTGCAGCACATGTCAACGGTACATATGATCGACATCATTTAGAGTCCACAATGTATCGCTTCATCTGCAGTGAATTCGGCTCAACGCACTTTGCATCAGTCGCCGCCTCCACGCTACATGCAACACTATCAAGTGCACAACGCCACAATCAGCCCCCGCGCAGGTTGCCAACCGGCCACCACGTTACGCCTCAACACCCTACATTTCGCACTACCAACAATGGTAACCCATTGCCAACTATTCATTTACGACCTCACATCGAGTACGAATTTCTTCGTCGACAATGGCACGGATTTCGGCAACTCCGCTTTCTCGTAAACTCAAAATAGTAACTTCTTTTCGACTGCAAGCTGTAAACGGTAGCAAAGTCGGAACCTATGGAGATAAGGCGCTTAACTCAATCTCGCACGTTTAGGCTCCTATGCAACCGTCGTAGCCCTAACCGAGAACTGCACAAATATCCAATCGGTCGCTTGTAGACCCTAACCCAGTCTCGCACGTGTAGGCTCCTATGCAACCGTCATAGCCCTAACCGAGAACTGCACAACAACTACTTAACCATACAAATTGGCCAGTGACAACAGTAAGCCGCACAGCCGTACTCTCACCGAGCAAATAAATTCGCAACAACTACTTAACCATACAAATTGGCCAGTGACAACAGTATGCCGCAGAGCCGTACTCTCACCAAGCAAATGAATTCGCTACATACATCAACCAGCCTAACTGCACCAAGCACCCGGACTAGGATCTAGTAAAGGAACGCAACCTTAAAAAGTCCAGCAGGACTTTATTTGAGGGGGAGTACTGTGGGCACACAGACAAGACGTATCACATCTGGCAGCACTGTTTCTCAGTTATTCTATTATTTCATTCTCTTTATATTCTTCCTGGAAATTTACAGTTTCAACTGAATTCTAAGCTTTTAGTTTTAAGAAGCGTCACTTCTTGTACAGACGCCAACAAGTGAAGAAGTCTTTTGAGTTATCTTAATAAATAATCTGTAATTTTATAAAATTGTGGTGTTTCATTCGCTACAGAGTAAAAACAAAAAAGCAAACGTTATAACCGCATCAGCTTACGACAAACACAAACGTAGAAAAATATTGCGATGCACTTATGTGATAAAACTAAAGCCTGTTTTCAATAATTTATTTCAAAACTTTGCTATTTCTCTATCCATGACTGGATTTAAATTAATTTAGCACTTAGTACTAATAATTAACTTAAATTTTAAAACTTAAGAACTAAGAATAAGAATAATAAAAAATAGAAAGTATTATTTTTTTGTATTTCTTAAAGTAGCTTGTACACAATTCTTATAAAAATTTGAGAGCTACCTTGGTCTTCATGTTAACAAACGTAAAAATTTTACTGAAATTTTAAAAGAAAATACATGGATTATCTTTGTAAAAATAACCGAACAAAATGTTAAAATTTCTGCTTATGCCATTTTCTAACCAAACAAAAAATGTTAGGTTAAGATGAGGAAATCTTTTACTTTCAATTTGTGCTTAAATGAACCAAAGGAAATAATTCTTAAAAACAAATCCAATGAATAAAGTACATATGTATGTACATATACATACATAATCAATTTATAAATATGTGTACAATATTCGCCAATTATGATTAAATTATTCATAGTTATATATTATTTTAATGTCAATATATGGCCTAAAATATTGTATGTATATAAAACATATAGAAGAGTTACATATATAATTTACTTATTTGTATTCAGTAAGTTGTCATTACGTCACACAACATGTCCAAATGAGGATAGTTTACGTACAAGACGTTGAACTGCAGCACAGCATTCATTTTCCACCTACCATTTCGCCAGGGTTGGCTAAAGCCTGCTGAAAATGCTTTTCAATGTCACTAATTAACCATTCGAACGGCCGACAGAAGGACAAAAATCCTCCTCTACATACTTCGTACAAAGCGTGGAGCCCATCAAAAACTGAAACAGCAGTGTTTTTATTGACCTGCTTCAAAAGATGATCGTTGCCCTCGCGATGACACAGCTCTTCAAGAGTTCGTATACCGTTAATTATGCGTAGCAGCGCCAGATCCGTGGGCTTATTGATGTGGAAAATCTTTCGCTCATTCCTCATCATGCCCCATTCAACTTTGGTTGAGTTGCCGTGGTGAAGGGGCTGAAGTAACGTTGTGCTTAACGTCACTGTTGACAGGCATAACCGAACAATGTCAGCCTCGAAATTCAACGCCAAATAACTCTTGCCAACAGGTGCTACTTCGGACTGAGTAAGCAATTGAGACGTAAAGTCTTCTCTTGACGAACAAAAGTGACCAACAATATCCGGCTTACTCGTGAGAGCAAACATGAATGAGATTCTATAACGGAACACGATGTGGACAACATTCTCGCCTCCAGTTAGGAGACAGTAAAGAGTACTACCGGTCCTCAAGTCGCTAGCCGGCAGCACATGCGGAAAAACCTAGAAACATTATTGGCAACTTACAAGGCAATCGGCCGGTCCTCAACTACAAAGCCACCTACTTGGGGCGGAGCCGCCTCCTAGGAATTACAAGAGGTCTTTCCCCAATTACGTCGACGACATCGAACAACACGCCGACCGGACTTCGGACGCAGCTAACTTCCGACAGGTACTGACTGGCAATCACAGTGGAGCTATCAACATCTTTTCTGACTCCCTTCCAGTGAATGGAGTTCTTGGAGTCAAATCACCACCCATTGCAGATGAAGAGCTCGAGTTGCCGCGAGAAACTCGAGTGACCCTTCCACAGCTGCGTTCTGGATATTGTAGCAGTTTAAACTCCTACTTGTCCAGAATAGACCCCGACATATCCAACATATTTCTTTCGTGCAATGAGTCTCCGCATGACACTGACGGTAGCCCCGCCAACCCCACTCATCTAACACCCTTTTTCTTTTGGTCCGACCAGAATTATATATCCGTTAGAACAACAACAACAGTAATACCGTTGTGTTAGCCAAAGTACATCGGTAGTGACAGTAGTAAAAATAGAGGGGACCAGCCAAAGTACTCAAAATCTAAATATGGAACCATCCACCACTAAGGTGGCCATGAGTACCAATCAAAGTACACCTGCTGCCAAAGGGGAAGTACAGCGTAAAATCGCAAGAAATCTCAAAAAACAACTGAGGAAAAGTCGGTATCAGAGGACAATAGCCAAAGGTCAGCCTGCCAGCACCTCGGTTTATGTCGAGAACATAAAACGCCTAACTAAATAGTGGAGGAGTACCAAAGTTTCCTGAAAAGAAAGCCATCGCAATATCCCACAGAAACCATAAACAGGAGAGCTCACAGAAGAAGAACCCCTCCGACAACGAGTTGTTAGAATACTTGGCAAAAAAGCTAAAGCAGGGGAAGCTAAGGAAAACTGAAGCTCATACCCGCTAAGGACATTCCTCATTGACGCATTTGGTTGTAAGCAAAGCAAGTAGACTGACCGTAGTGGCCATCTGCGAAGAGGTAATACAGACCCTACACTCTACACTCGATAAGTGCTACAGATGGTCTGGTAACCCTTATGAGCCCTGGGTCAGGGACAACACCGTTGAAGGGCTAAACAGCAGAAATTAAACATTTTTTTCTAAACGAACAGAAGGGCTTGCATTCTCATCAATAAAGATATAAATGAATTACAGCAGACATCACAGTTGTAAAGGTGGAACTAGAGAGAAGCTGTTTTTTTTTTAGTCTAAGCCTAAATAACCCACGAATGGGATGTGCATGAAGCACTCAAGAAGCTAAGAGAGAACAACAAAGGGTTGACACCCTAATAGGGTGAAGACAAACGTAAGAAGACAAACGTTGACAGAAATGTGACGAAGGGATGTCGGAACCGACACCCAGATCTGACTCGGGTGAGAGTGCTATTCCTAGGGCAACGAAATAGTCGCTGGAGAAACGTAGCAATACCGATTCCCCAGTAGGAATTTCTACTTCAGGCAACTCTTGCGAGTAAGAGGGTGGGGGAAACCGGTGGAAGCCCGTCGGCCAGGCCTAACAAAGGAACCTCTGCTAGACTCATGACGGGCTCTACAGGGGCCAAAAGAAGAACAGCGATAGCCAGGAATCTGAAGGCAAACCGCCACTTGGTGACCCAAATCGTGGAACACTACACTGATAAATATGCTGGTTAGGTGTCTGAACAACATGCTAATACATTCGAGTGGGCCAAGAGGGTGCTGAGCGAAAGCGAAGACGTTAGAGCAAGATCGGACGTACCGAAACTAAACCAGCGGTCAGGTTACAAAGGTTACATGAGGGAGAAGCCTCCCATGGGAAAATACTGCGAGCGGGGGCTGCGCCAACCTTTACCAAAATCGCCAAAAACGCAGGCTCAATAGAGCTAGGCGTGTTCGGCAGCAGCAGGGAGGATGGTGCCATCTCTGCAAGAAATGGAAGAGAGTGGCGGCAGCTATCTCCTCAGTCTTCCTGATGGTAGTCCGAGGAAATCGTTCCCCAAGTTGTAAAAGTACCGGATGGCACTATGAACTTCATAAGCTCATTAGATATTTCGATCAACTGTCCTATATAAGCAGGCTGTCTCTCGGGTGTGGGAGGTTTGGAAGGGAGGGAGCTGGACAAAGCGGGCCTTCTGCTTCTTCAAGGATGGGAAAAAATCGTGAGGATGGCAACGGGAGGCTGAAAAATAAGCGATAATGGTAATAACATCAGGAATGTTCAAGGGTTAAATGCAGAGATGGAAAAGATTGAAAAATTTTGAAGAAAAGGACCCTACCCCCGACCCTAAGAATTCAACTCAGGAAAGACTTCAATAAAAGTGATAAGCTGTAAAGAGGTGTTTGGACCTCCTCTGCTGAAGAGTCTGCAATCTGCAAGTATAGTAGTCAACAAAGAAAAAATTAGACAAATAGAAATAGCCGTTAACAGTATCTTACCATTTAAAGCGGCGGGATCAGATGAGATTAATCTCTTAATGCTACAGAAGCTAAAGAAGTCAATGGTTCTAAGGCTTGAAAAAACTATAAGGCCAGTATTCAGATAACATACATATGTCCCAAGTAGCTGGAAAAGAGTGGTGGTTGTGTTCATACCCAAATTAGGGAGAAGAATAGACGATACTGCCAAAGACTTTAGACCCATAAGCCCCACATCCTTTATGTTGAAGGTCCTAGAGACTCTAATGGATATACACATCAGATCAATCATAGCGGATAATTTATCGACTGCACAACATGCATACCCCCACAGAAAGTCCCCTGCACGAAGAAGTAAATGTAATAAAGAAATCATTACATTTCAAGCGATATTCAATTGCTGCCTTTCTGGACTTAGAAGGAGTCTTTAACAATATAAAGATAAGCACCATGGTTGAGTCTCTGTCACAGAGCAGCATGGCGTGCAGATGAATGCAATCGATGCTTATGAGCAGAATAATTAAGCAACACAAGGTGTAGGTAAAGGAACTCCTCAAGGAGGTGTGCTTTCTCCGCAACCTCCTCCTCCGTTGAAAGCTGTAGCTTATGCGGATGGTATCTGGGTTGTTTCCCCTTACAATCAGTGAGTTTATGGAAGGAGCCTTGTGGAGCCTTGAAGTAAGGGTTAACCCTAGTAAGACGGAATACTATTCACGAATAAAACCAAACTACCTCAATTTTAACTTCCCACACTCGATAGTATAAAAATTTCTCTATCCCCCACAGCAAAGTGTTTGTCAGGGTAGATACCAAACTGAATTGTAAAACTAATTTTTAGAAACGTATTAGGAAAGCTTATACAGCGTATTATACGTGTAAAAAGATACTCAGCAGAAACTGGTGCGTAAACCCGAATATAGTTCTGTGAATATATACGGCCGTCAAGACCAATCCTTCGATATGGAGCACTGGTTTGGTGGTCAGCAATAAAAAATATAACATCGGGAAATTAAACGGAATTCAGAGAGCAAGGTGTCATGTCCTACTGCTGCGGACTGGGATATACTGCGAAGAGCTATTCTGTGCAAGGAAACAAAAGGCAACAATTTACACAAACATAGGAACATTTTCGGCAATGAAAGACCAAAGGAGTTGACTAAGTCAGAAGTCAATTTGAACAAACAGCGCAGAATAGATAAAGATATATTGTACAACCAAATGTAGGATAACGACACAGATATGGCTAAACTATAACAAAACAAAAGCCAAGGGCTTCCTATATAGGTCCAGGAAAAGGATATACTGAATTACAGCTACCAAATGGTTTGGACACCTATTACGACAGTCTATCAAAATGGTGCTACCAGCGCTTATTGAGCCGGAAGGGGGTAGCACTCAACATGCGGTGCAAATTGCAAGGCAATACCACGTAGAGGAGACAAAACTGTGGAAGTAATTGGTCTTTCTAACTTTAGAATATAAATAATAATTATTTACTTTGGAATCTCTATTGTTAAAAATATCACGTAAAGTGACACAATTGATCCCATACGATTGAAGGACTTAATTTCTTTATAAACGGCATTTAAATCTATAAAAAGAATAAAATAATATGAAAATTAACAAACATATCAAAAAAGCGCTTACATCAAAAATGTTTCCCTAAAAATTCTGGCTACTGTTGATACATATGTATGTATGTATGTGTTTTTCTTTCTTAGGCATTCTAAAATTATTATGATGAATATTGCTACTCTTGCAACAGAATTTTCCTTTAAGAAACAAAAAGTTAGTTTTGAATATGTAGTGGTGTAAGAGGTGAAACCCTACAAGTGTAGTAGTAAATTGCTTATTTCTGTCGGTTAATGTTCAGAAATACATATATTTTTTATTTATCAAATGTTTTACCGTTAACCTAAGGGGGTATTCTGGTCTAGAAATTTAAAAAAATCGAATTTTTTTCCGTTTTCTTTTTCTTTATTGACGTAGACACCGCTTACGCGATTATAGCCGAGTTAACAACAGCGCGCCAGTCGTTCCTTCTTTTCGCAACGTCGCGCCAATTGGATATTCCAAGCGGAGCTAGGTCCTTCTCCACCTGGTCCTTTCAACGGAGTGGAGGTCTTCCTCTTCCTCTGCTTACCCCGGCGGGTACTGCGTCGAATACTTTCAGAGCTGGAGTGTTTTCGTCCATTCGGACAACATGAGTCGTAGCCGCTGTCTTTTAATTCGCTGAACTATGTCAATGTCGTCCTATATCTCGTACAGCTCATCGTTCCATCGAATGCGATATTCAAAAAATCTTTCGCAGAACTTTTCTCTCGAAAACTCGCAAAGTCGGCTCATCAGTTGTTGTCATCGTCCAAGCCTCTGCATCATATAGCAGGACGAGAATTATGAGTGAGTTATGAATTTGGTTTTTGTTCGTCGAGAGAGGACTTTACTTCTTCTTCTGTTGGCAAGAGTTATCCTGCGTTGGATTTCCAGGCTGACATTGTTGGTGGTGTTTACACTGGTTCCAAGATAGACGAAATTATCTACAACTTCAAAGTTATGACTGTCAACAGTGACATGAGAGTCAAGTCGCCAGTGCGACGACTGTTTGTTTGATATCAATAGTACCGGCATACGCCAGCAGCTGTTCACTCTTTTAAACGATTGTGCCTGTTCGATTAAGTTCTGCAGCTCGAATTATTTTCTCCAGTAGCAGGTTGAAGAAGTCGCACGAAAAGGAGTCGCCTTGTCTGAAACCTCGTTTCGTATCGAACGGCTCGGAGAGGTCCTTCCCGATCATGACGGAGCTTTCGGCGTTGCTCAACGTCAGTTTACACAGCCGTATTAGTTTTGCGGGGATACCAAATTCCGACATCGCAGCATAAAGGCAGCTCCTTTTCGTGTTGTCGAAAACAGCTTTGAAATCGACGAAGAGGTGTGTGTCGATTCTTCTTTCACGGGTCTTTTCCAAGATTTGGCGCATGGTGAATATCTGGTAGGTTGTTGATTTGACAGGTCTAAACACACACTGATACGCTCGATAGAACGCGATATTGAGGCGGCTTATCCCAAGGTAGTTGGTGCAGATTGTGGGGTCTCCTTTTTGTGGATTGGGCAGAGCACACTTAAATCCCAGTCGTTGGGCATGCTTTTGTCCGACCATATTTTACAAAGAAGCTGATGCATGCTCCTTATCAGTTCTTCGCCGCCGTGTTTGAATAGCTCGGCCGGCAATGTATCGGCCCCTGCTGCTTTGTTGTTCTTCAGACGGGTAATTGCTATTCGAACTTCTTCATGGTCGGGCAATGGAACGTCTGCTCCATCGTCATCGATTGGGGAATCGGGTCCGCCTTCTCCTGGTGTTGTAAGTTCACTGCCATTCAGCAGGCTGGAGAAGTGTTCTCTCCATAATTTAAGTATGCTCTGGGCATCAGTGACTAGATAACCTTTAGGGGTTCTACAAGAGTATGCTCCGGTCTTGAAACCTTCTGTAAGCCGCCTGTCGGCCAGCTTATCGAGCTCTTCATACTCACGCATTTTGCCTCTTTCTTTTTCTGTCTGCAAATTCGTCTCGCTTCCCTCTTCGTCTCTCAGTATCTATCCCATCCCGCACGTGTTGTGGTCGATCGTAACGTTGCGAGGTAAGCAGTCTGTTTTCTCTCCGCTGTGACACGGCACTACTCGTCGTACCAGCTGCTCTTTTACGTTTTCCGGAAACCAATGGTTTCGGTTGCAACTGTACGTAAGGAGTTTGAAATGCCGTCCCACGGATCCCTTATACCGGGTTGTTGACAAGTGCAGTCAGAGAGCAGGAGTGCAAATCGAGTAGAAAATCGTTCGGCTATCTGTTGTGATTGCAGCTTTTCGACGTCGAACCTTCCTTGTGTTTGTTGGCGTGCGTTTTTTGCTGCGCAGAGGCGGGTGCGAATCTTGGCTGCAACAAGATAGTGGTCCGAGTCGATGTTAGAACCACAGAGCACACGCACATCTAAAACACTGGAGACGTGTCTTCCGTCTATCACAACATGATCGATCTGGTTGGTGGATTTTCAATCCGGAGACAGCCAGGTAGCTTGATGTATTTTCTTGTGCTGGAATCTAGTACTACATTCAACCATGAATCTCACACCAAATTTGCGCTCCTTTATATGGCCACTGTTGTAAATGCCACAAGGACCTACTCGTCTTAGTCCTTGTCTCATCCATCGTAATTTATGGACGGCGGTGTTGTCAGCCTTTACTCTAACAAGGACATTAACCAGCTCGGCAGCGGCACCTTCCCAATTAAAGGACCGGACATTCCAGGTGCTTTCCCTCAATTCGTAGTCCTTAATTCATTTGCGTGGTCGTCATCAAAAAGGGGGTCGCTCATCCGATACAAAAGAGAAATCGATGATTGTCTGCATTATCTTGCTGGAAAATGGGTTGAATCTTAATAAATTTCGCTCCAAAACCAACTAACACTTCATCCAGTAATTTAATGTAGTATTTTGAGCTCATGACTGATCTGCCATCAAAATTTCGTCGCTTACATTTCTGCTTTGGTGTCTTCAATATTGTGGCAAATCATCTAGGCCATTCAATTTGATTTCTTTCATTAGTGAAAACAACGGTTTTCCACTCGTCATTCTTAAAGCAATCTATTTCGGCGAAGCGAAGACTGGCCAATTTGTGTTAGTCGATCAATAATGGTTTGGCACACTTTTTGTCTTAAATACTATCTAATTCTCATCTAAGTATTTGTTGTATTCGTCGTACTTCTATCTTAAAGGTGTATCTCCAAGGATTCTCTTGCCCTTTCAAGATTGCAAGATTGCACGAAGACACAAAATGCAAAAATCCTATACTGAAAAAAGCAAGGGCTCGAGAGCACCCATCGCAGAATCTAGTGATATATGAACAACTGGTTCGGCCAATTCATTGTGAAAGACTATTATAATTAGAATCCCCCTTTTATTTCATTTGTCTCTCACATACATTTTCTTCTATAATATTTCATTTAATGCTACGCTTTTGCATTTTGTTTTCTTTTGGAGGCCTACCACTTCTCTTATTTTTTCCATAAATGGTTCGTAACTGTAAAAAATTTATTACAACATACTTCAACCTATTTAACATAATCGTCTTGAAATTTCTCGTATAGACAAACCCTCTTCGTGATATACTATAATTTTTCCTTTATCTTCTTCTGTCAAAACTTCTTCTTTCTGTGAGGCATTCTTTACAATTTGGAAAATAAGTTAAAAGCATATGAAATTAACAAGCTAATAAAATTACTTATCCAACAATAATTAATAACTCATATGTAGTCGTATCTGTTACTCCCAAACTAACAAGGGAAGCAGATAAGTACCATCTGGCTTTATAAATCTTTACTTATCCCTGAGATACTGGTTCTTGTTAAATATTTGCTGCTTACTTCGATTAACAAATTAAATAAATATGAAATGTTATGACATATATTTCAAATTCAGGATTTGTGGACGCTTACACCAGATTTGTGTCTGGATAAGTTGGAGTTTAACTAAAGCCATTTAAGCATTGCATTGTTATGCATCTTACAATGAGTATGTATTAGTGGTTTGACTCCAGGAACTCAAGAAGTTATTGCATGTTTCTATATTAACTCTCCATTCGTACATCATACATCGGCAATATTAATAAAATGAAGAGAATAAGCAGTGAGGCATTTATGTTTGGGATGGAATGATACTTCGCAAAGTTCTTAGTTCTAGAGTTTAACTATAAATATGTAAAGTGCTGTTGACACATTTCACATTTGTACTGTTGTGTTCTGCAAAGTTCGAAATCGTATGGTTTAGTTAGTTTTAAACCAGCGGCTAGATTATTTCATCCCCCCACAGTCAGGTCTACGTAACTTGAACGGCTAACGTATTTTTATTTGGCCAATGACAGTCAACTTAACAGCTTTCTTCCAAATTACTTCAGAATGCCGCTACAACAAAAACCACATTATTTAATTGCATCCAAACCTTAGAACGAATTGTGTGCATCGAATATTTTGCTAAAACCGGAGATAAAAGCTCAGTTTTTAAATTAGCTAAAAACTCTTTTCAAAATTAACTGGTATAGAAAGAAAATTGTTTTCGGTCTCCTTCGGCTAATAGGTACAAGATTTGTTAAATGCTTATCTTACCAGTACATGGATAAGGTTATGTAATCTTCGTTTCGATAGAGTCAAACCATAGGCAGAGGGGTGCTAGATGAGTGGGGTTCGCTAAGCATGCAAAGAGGTTGTTAGAGTCATGCGGAGCTCATTGCACATTGGACATTTTTTTGGTATATCGGAGTCGATCCTGCAAAATAATCAAGGAAATACCTCTTAATGGTTTGCCTCCTCCACATGAAGCAGACGACTGCAAGAATGGTTTCTGCGAAAATATGCCAGCAGAAACTGCTTGGAGAGGAGTTCATTCTGTTCCTTGACCGGAAGCATGCGGGCCTCGCTTTGTAAGTGTTCAACAAGAGACATTAAATCAATTAAGAGGTTCAATGGAGTCGTTCGGAGTGCTATTGACACATCTGAAGCTTCTTCATAGCTATGTATATCCAGGCAAGTATATCGATGCTCGCTTGTCGTATGAGGAGTAAAGGAGCACAGGCTGTTGTAACACCTAAAATCTTAGAGTTGTTGACTGTCAGAATTTTTACGTTATCGACTGTAACGTTAAGATACAGTCTGTACTCATTTGTCCAGTTCGTGAATACGTTCACTATTGATTTATTGGTAAGGCTTTTCATCCGTTCTATACCATCCTGCACCACTAGCGATTTGATTTTATAGACTGAAATCTTTTTTAGTCTCGCTTGACTATCGCTAAGGATGGCAATATTGTTGATGATAGTTGCGTTGGAGATATATTTATTCACACTGACTAATAGCAAAGACCTCTGCCAGAAACGCTTAGAAATCTTCCTATGGGTATTGAGAGTTTAGTGCAGGGTCCTGCCTCCTTGCACCAATACCTTCCCAAGTGTACCACTAAATAGAGATATTCTTCAGTAGTTGGTTAAACGTAGAATTCTTTCAGTCGGCATTAATGCCGAGGATAATTTTGAACTTTTTTGTGAACTTGATAACACCATCTCTTGTCTCTTCACCTAAGGCTTTCATTTGTTGGAACGAATTTTCCTTCCTGCTTCCATACACCTCTGTACCGTAAGTAGCATCTCATGCTTTGCTGTTTGATTGATTTTAGGGTATAACCATGAATTTTTAATTTGGAATCCAGTGTTAGGCCTAGATATTTAACCTCATTTGTCATCTCTAACACTCTACTACCAAGAGTTAAGATCCTTAAGACGAACGGGGACCCCTTTTTGTAAAAGGGGCGATGATTATTTTTGACGGATTAGTATTTAACCAAATCGTATTGTACCATTACTTCGGTATGCTGGAATTTGGTTGTCTCGAACTGTCTGTCTCGCTTTCCTCTGCTGGTCGTATCAGACCTTTTTATTCCTAATACTGTGTCAATCTTTCCTCTGGGCACCTCCGAGGTTAAGGAGGCGTTTTCTCAAACTATTAGTTTTCGCAGAACTAAATTGTATATTGTAAGTTGTTAGGGGATGCATATTTTCCTTCCATTTGTCAGTTCGTTTGGCTTTGTTGAGCAGCCTTCGAACAAATTTTCTAAGTAGTCAGAGTATGCTGGACCACCAAGGGCGGCTTTGGTTTTTAGTGGTTGCCTGTAGTGAACGATTCGCAACCATTATGAACTATTTTGTTGAAAACAGTCTGCTTTCCCGTGCTGGAGCCATAACATCGCTACATAGTGGTCCCACCTTTATGTTCTAATGCTTCCATCCTATCACCTCCTCCATATAAATTTGACAACTAGTATCCGACAAGATTTTAGCCTTAACGCATGAACCTATTGTACAGTGTCCAGTAAGAACTCCTACGATTAGTTCAGTAGATCTCACGCGTTCTATTCTAGGCCAAAAGGAAGTGTCAGAGCGCAAGACGCCTGTAGAGATATAACCAATGTGAGCGGGATAAGGGTGCCCCTCTGGCTAGCTTATCGGCTTTGCCACACTCAGACACTCTTTGGCTATCTTTGAGCGCATAGTTAACGAGCTCTATATGGGAGTAAATGCTTACTTCCATGAAAGCGGCTGCACTTCGTAGCAGTACGTCTACCGCCACCTTGAATGCTAAGTTGACTTAGAGCTCCTTACAGAAAACTGGCCCACCAACTTTTGCTCCCAGCTTCCACCCAATCGTGAAAAAGATCACTGCGCCTGTTCTCTGGCGATTTCTCCCCATCCACATTTCTCTCGTTAATATGTGAGCACAGAAAAGCCACCACGAATGACCTCTGCGACACATTGATCCAAGTTTTCAGGAATGCAGTCGAAGAAGCAGAGAATTTCGGTGTCCTTTTTCGGACCTCTTTATATAACCAGCTTACCAGAGTCGTAGAGCGCACTTCGCAGCAATGCACCTGGCGGAAATGTCCACAGGTGTTATATTCAAAATGGCATTAAATGCCATTGTTAGTATAGTCCTTAGAGCAACTCCAAACGATGTCTTTCTGATTGTCTATCTAACTGTTTTTATCTCCGGTAAGCCTTAGGTATTTTAACTTATCAACTGGTTGGAGACGGAGCCTCCAAAGAAGGGGAGACGGACGTCTGGGACCTTGTACGTCTTGGTAAATAAAACCATTTCAGTTTTACTTGGGTTGACAACTACGGACAACCGTGTGAACTGTCAAAAGCTAACAAAATATGATGAGCGTGTTTTACCACAGCTAGCTCAGAAAGAGAAATTTTAACAGTTATGCGCGAATAGAGTTGAGCATTCCTCAAGCTGTCGCTGTCCACTTCTCAAATAACCGATGTGTGGAAAGTCGGAAGAGTGGTCCCACTGAGAAGAAATAAACACGGAGTTCCGCAGGGTGGTGTCCTCTCCCCACTATTGTTTAACGTCAATATATCGAAACTCCCGTAGGCACCAGAGGGAGTTCCATAGCCTCGTACGCCGATGATTGCACGATATTGACGTCGGGCAATGGATTCGATGGCATGTGTTCAAAGTAAGCTGCTGATGGGGAAGAGACAAGGAAACGTTGTTGGCAACTTACAAGGCAATCGGCCGGACGGTTCTTAACTACCAAGCTTCAACATGATCGCATGGATACAGTGGAACGCAGACGAGGAAGCTTCAGTCTTGTCAGAATACTGTACTCCGGATTACGACAGTATGCCTCTTGATTTCTTCTACCGAACACCTTCATAGTGGGGCCGGTATGCTCTCAGTTAATAAGGATAATGAACTTCTCTCCAGGTAATTCCTACTGGGATGCTTTCACATAAATCACCCTTGCAGTCACCTGCTTGGAGCGGAACCACCTCCTAGGAACATAAAGAGGTGCGCCGACCAGACTTGGGACGCAATACTTCCGACAAGTACTGACCACCATTCACAGTGGAGCCAACAACACCTTCACCGACTCTCTACCACCACCCTTCGCAGACGAAGAGCATGAGTTGCCGCGAGAAATGAGAGCGACCGTTGTGCAGTTTATTTCTGGATACTGTAGCAGGTTAAACTCCAGTCTTCATTGGCCGCCTCTTTGCATGCCCTGTCAACCCCATTCATCTGACACTTCTCTCCCTTTGGTCCGACTCCGTCCAAACAGCATGTTTCTTGGACCTTGCGTTAGATGACGTGGCTAATTCTTACCATCTTAACAAAGACTAGGTACCCACTAGTACAACAACAACAACATCACTGTCTAGTCAATTCTAGCAATTTATCGTCGATTTTATTTTGTTCTCGTAACCGTGTTCGTTACAATACATTGCTTCGTGATTGGTGATCGCATGGAGACTGATTGTACGATGTGTTAATATCGGAAGCCACTTATCGGCTTAAAACCGGTTAACTAACCAACATCGCTAACAGAGATTTCTGTTAAGGTTTTTATGATTTTCTTAAAACGGAGATGACAATTCTAACCGAAACTCTTTTGTACGTGAAAAACGGTTAACTCTTTTTTACCCAAAAGCCTTATCAATTACTCGATGTGTATGTGGTAGATTCCGCGGTCTTAGATTGTGGAATTTTTGTGGTGAATTCCACAGGATTAATAAAAAAATGTTCAACCATCTTTGAAACTAAGTTATCTCCAATAGTTTACTAAGATTATTACTCTAATTAAAAAAAATAATGAATTTCATTTCTTTATTACTTAATTGAGTTGAGGAGAAGAAAAATTAATTAATTTCTTTTATATAGAATTATATAAGAATTTATATAGTAAGAAACGTCTGGTTTGCATTATTTGCACAGTTGACGTTGCTATAATCTCTTTCGGTGTGTTTGAACTCGGTTCTGTGAAAACGAGTTCTTTCAAGTACCCATGTACATATTGTGGAATGTATTTATTGTAATATGGTCCATTTTTGCACATACAATTTTTTGTGTAAGCTGTTGTTGAATAAATAATATTTTAATGAGTTTGTTGGAGTGAAAATATATTTTCTTCAATAGTGTTTTGCAGATATAAAATTGTGAATAATGACGAGCTGTGTGAAGTATATGATATAATTGCAAGTGGTTCGCAGAAATAGGAATTATGTTATATATATTCACGAAGTGATAAAAAACGGATTCGTAATCAATCAACTTGTGAAAACATAAAATTCCTGACCAAAATATAATCTATAAAATTAATTAATTTTTTCGAAATGCTGTAAAATGGTATAGCTTTCTATAAATAAAGGTAAGGTTTGGTTTCTAATATTGTCATTATCTATATACATATGTATATATGCGAATGTTCGTCAATAAATCCGTTTTAGAACATTTGAAGGAAAATACATTTATAACGCTATGCAAGCGTGGTTAAACTTAAATCTAACATTTGAAAAAGCTTTGATTCTTATTGCAAAAGAAACGTATACCCATTAGAAAGAGTGAAGTGTGCGAGACATAGTGTATATGTACATAATAGTAACAAGTATGGAGGGTTAATTTGGTATGTAGCCAAACATTTTATTCACTGACAACTTGTAAGGATCAAAGCCGGTGAAATATCTTCAGGTGTTCGTAAAGCTGTATATTAAAAAAGTAAAGAAGAGCTTAGTTCGGGTGTAAGAGAACATTGAGGGCAGAGAAAGAGGTGGGCTGATTGCATTATTTTGGGACATAACTTAGATATACTTGTGAATATATTTTATATAAATTTTATAAAAGTAATTCATTCTATTATTTTCATATATTTTCAGCATTAAAATATAGTACATCCAGTAAAACACGTCTAATTATTTACACTGATAATATTGATATAAACCCGGTAGCTTTAAGGTCTTATTTTAGGTATATGGAAAATAGGAATATTGTTGACCTGATTTGATAAATTCTTCCGGTATTACACATTATTGACAGAAAAAATACTGTGACTTGGATTAAGGCATCTCATATTCCAATTATCAATATACATAAAAGGAGTAAAATGAGCCGATCGATTTTAAAACCTTACTTAGACACATAAATACTCTCGATTTCATTAAAGTAGCTCATAAATTGGCCGATATATACAGAATAATGTGAATCAGATATTCAAAAATCTTTGTGTTATGTATATGTGGCGAAGTCAAATATCGATGCGATTGAAACCATTTAGGGCATAAAGTATTCTTTCCGAATTTTAAAAATGCATTCCCAGAATGGCGGATATTTAGAAAAAAACAGGTCATACCTTAAAGAAATTGTTTGCGAAAGGTGATAAATTTAAAAGCAGCAAGCCTCGAATTCACTTTTAAATTGGGTATGAACGGATAGAGAAGATTTTCCTGATTAAGAAAATATAAAATTAAAAAGTACAATTATGTATATATTGGTCGTTCGAACACTGTGGTGAACCCAGATTTTCCGCGTAAATCTCTTTTTTTTTTGTAATTGGTTTTTGTCTCGCTTCAGAAAATAACTCTGGTTGGTAAAGGGTTGGGATTTTTCAAGAGAGTTATGATTATTGAATTGCTTATGAAATGTACCTCTGCCCGAATTTGGGGGTGCTATTTTAAACTCATCCCGATATATTCATTGTTGCTTGATTTGTATACTGAAAAGTGAAAGAATCTGACGGAAATTGTGTTTTATGGGAAACAAGCGTGCTTTTTATCCGATTTAATATATTTTCATACCGTACTATCGGAATGTCAGGACAAAATCAAAAATATGTATCGTATTTGGTTGAAATTTGTTGAATTCATCAAAGGTGGATGGTGCCACGGCCATCATCCAAATTTGTCAACGGCTCCTAATAAGACCTCTCGTATCATCCTGGTTTAAAATTTAAAGTCTGGCGCATTAGGAAAGGATATTTGTTCGAGTAAATTTCAGGAGCATTAAACCTTCTGGGGGGCGGCCACGCTTACTTTTTCAAAAATTTTGGGTGAGGTCGGACTATAACTAAGCCTACTTACCAATATAAAAAAATTTAAATTCCATACAATATTCTCACTTTGTAGTATCAAAGTGTTGCCAACGCCTGAAGTATTTTAACTTTTCTAAACCATCAAATTGCAAGAGAATAAAATGTATGGTTAAAGTTCAACTAAGCTTTACTTCCTTGTTTGTAAACCCAACTGTTAAAATAAAAATTGTAAACATTTTAAATCTGTTTGGGATTAAAAAAAAACTTAAAATTGGAAATTTTTAATGTAATAAAATTGCAAAATCGATTGTGATTCATGGATATAATATTATTATTCTTTCGGATGAATTCTATTGCCAGGTTAGGTCCCCTGAGTTTAATAGCACTTACCAATTTAAATAGGCCAAATAAACAAATAAGGTGTTACAAAGCCAGTATTGGCAATTAACGCAAAGATATACTTATTTGCTGATGTCCCTTAAAAATAAAATGTAATATCCTTTATAACTTTATTACACTATTTTTAGTTCACTTAAATTGTGTTTGCAACGTAATGAATTTTAACATGGCCAAAATGGAAATTGATGATGTGGTGGATTTGAGTCTTAGTTCCAGTCGGGATCCAGCACTTACTATAACCTCATCTACGATTCGAGACGCTCGTTCTTTAACACAAAATTCGACGACGTCACTCTCCAGCACTAATTTAGCAAACAATAATGGTAATAAAAAATGTACAGTAAAATCAATTATTAACTTTATTCGTTTTAGTAGAATTAACATTGCCCGAAGAAAATAAAGTTCAACGCCGTGTTCTTAGACCACGGACCGAACCTAAGTCCTATGCAGAGGCGCCAGATATTGTGTTATTACCTGCACGTTTGAATGGTCGCCAACATAATGGAAATATAGATTCCGAAACAGATGATGAAGATTCTGCATTATACGTTCCAATCAAAGAATTGTCTCCAGCTGAAATCGAAGAACGCGAAAAGGGATTACGAAAACTTCGAGAAGACTTACGAAATGAAGAAACAAAATTAGTGTTGCTTAAAAAGCTAAAACAGTCCCAACTGGTTATGAAGGAAAATTTGGCACTTACTCCCGCAGTATCTTCCAGTAATCCCCTAGCTATTATACCAAGTGCACTAACGTCCAAAGGTTCGTTGAGTGTAACTCCTACAAGTGTGGTATCCGTTTCAACACACTCTAAATGCCGATCTAGTACAGTAAATATAAAGTAAGTATATATTGCTTTCTGTACTAAAATGTCTAATATCCTGTGTCAATTAAATTAAAGCACTACAAATAGCCGCAATACACCGTCGTCACCATCTACAATGTCAACATCATCGCCATCGTTTAACCGCGTGAATTCCTCTATTCTTCCGCATCCTCGTTCTTCTCTTCCAGGTGGAACAACGTTAACAACAGGAAATTCACCTTCATTGCACAGGGTTCATTCCCGTTCGAATCTTCCAAACCTTACAATTACTCCTTCAGTTACAATCACCCCAACTACAGCCCCACCATCCGGAATTAAACCACGCAATGTGAGTAATTGTAATGTAATCGTTGCAGTAAGGGAGGGTTAAAAACTAGTTAAGAAACATACTCAGTTTCTGCCTTTAAGTTTTAATATCAAATATTTAAAATACGATATACAAAAAGGGAGGAAATATTATTAATTAGCTGGCGGCGCTGATGACGTTGTACAGAAATATTGAAATCACTTCAAAACTTTGAGACAAAGAAAACATTTAAGAAAATTTAAATGCTGCCAAATGCGTTAATTCTAATTAAACATATACATACATATATAGATATTATCTCAATAATAATACTTTTTTGACAGATTAATATATCTGAGAGTTCGAAGTTGTCTGGAATGATTAATAACGCAGTTTCAATAACACCCTCTGCAACTCACTTACAACAAAATCAACAGCAACAAGATTTAAAGGTATATCGAAAACTGTTATTTAAAAGTAAGCTCAAATACTCAAAATTTTGGTAACAATTTTAGAATGACCGCAGTACTTCACGTGATGAAGCATTGACCCCAGTACAGAGGCAAGCAGCTGCAAAATTAGCATTACGGAAACAGCTGGAAAAAACGCTTTTACAAGTAAGTCTCACATAACATTAACCAATATGGAATGGTGATCATATTTCTTCTCACAAAGTGAAAAATACGTTACACATAAATCATATTCTTCTTTATGCTTTTTTGACATTTCCTATATTTTCCTTTTGCGTTGAGTAGGCCTTAACTTATCGCTCTTAATAATATATCTGACAGATTTCAACGCCTGCTTAAAAATTACACACCGACGACGATTTATGCAAAAAACGTTAAATTTTTTTTTAATATTAATGTGATGAATTGGGTATATGTTACTAATAGTAGATACTTTTATTATAAGCTGGGAAAAAATGAATTTCTGAAAATACTTGAAAGGTTTATTATGTCGGCGGAAGACAAATATCTGCAAATAGTAAAATTGAAAGTAAACGATTTTAACCATTTTAAGCGAAAAGATGAGCTGTTATAAAAAACACCTTTTCTACATTTTATTAAAATAACTCACATATTAGCCGATATACATATACGGTATAAAGTAAACTCGAAAATCTTTCTATTATGTATTTTGGGGATAGGAGAAGAGTTGACCCGATTCAACCCATTTTTGATACACATGCGTACTATTATTAGGAATGAATTCTCTTTGACCGATATGTTCGGTTCGAAATTTGTACTTTGACCACTTAATCGGTCATAAGGTTGCAGACATCAAGGCACTATTCTCGAAAGTATTTATTTCCCGAAGTATTTATTGATGCTTGATTTGCATACTCGAAGGTGAAAGAATCAGATGTAATTCAAAATTGTGTTATATGAAAAGAAGACGTGGCGTACCGACGAACAGACAGACATTTATTAGGATTTCAGTTCCTCTAATCAGCCTGATCATTTATACATATACATATACATAACCTTATATTTAACCCGGTTAGTTTAGGTGATATAACCGTAACAAGTTGCAAGAGTCCTGTCTGAAAAATATGTTTTCAGGAAGTTTTTAAACTTATTTTCTGCGGTTCTTAAGTTAGGCGTTGAATCAGTAATCAGTCCAATAATTCGGCTTAGTAGCGCTCAATGTAGATCCGTTATCCTAAGTAAAAAGTTATAAATGTTGAAGTGGATCAATTTGCATTGAGTAAAAAGTGTCCAGCAAATCGAGCCATTTTTGCGAACATAACGTAAAGAGATTTGGTAGATTTTTTATATATGTATGTATATTGTTGTTTTCTATCAAACGCACTCATCAAACAAGCTGCGTTGTACTTAAGAAAGATTGCACATCTTAGGTAGTTGGTTAATTGTCTAGTTGCATTTCACTTTAAAGATGATCTGAAAAGATTTCAAAAGTTGATTTTGGACATTTTAATCAAAATTTCTTTTATTTTGTAATCCCGAAAATCTTAATTAAAAATAATTTTTAAATTTTTAGTCCAAAATATGAAAAAGCAAATAATTAAGAAGTAAAAAAATAAATTAAATTGTTGTAAAATTAAAAGTTGAATGTGAATATGATTTTGTTACATACGCTTTCACGTCGAAACCACTTAACCGATCAACATAAGGCTTTGTACACATATGTATGTATGTGTATATGTACATACATACATATATACATAAAGGTATTGCAAAGGTTATTGGATACTTGTGATTAAAATATATTATGTTTATTGACGATTTGTGAAAATATATCTTTTGGCCGATTTGATACTAAACAATTAAAAAAAAAAAATTGTTTGTTGAAAAATTTTAAAATTTATAAATAAATGCCACGGAAGCATAAATCAAAGCTGTTTACATGTTCATCAAGGGCCTGTGCAGTAAAATTTACACGAAATCAAGGAACTTCAGCTCACGCAGAGCTGAGAAGATTACAAACAAATGGGAAGTAGGTGTAGTTGTGGTCCAATTTAACTCATAATCGCACTGTAACATAGGAATATCCGTAGAATGTCATAAACTGAGTTTTTTTGAAATCGGTCGGGCGGATCTCGAGATATGTATTTTTCATCCCGACTCTGTTAAAGCAGATCATACTATCTTGGGGGGTAAAATTTAATATCTCTGGCATATTTAGTTATTGATTTATCTAGCTTTTAGTTGTTTTCAACAGTACCGTTATATTATAATATATGCGCTAGGTGAATTTCGTTGTTGTAGCTAAGTGGTTTAAGAGATATGTATATATGTACATTAAACATATTAGAGGGCGCGACCAAGCCCATTTCCCACAGGTGCTCTAAAAGAAAATTGTTTTCAAATGATAAACTTTTTTAATGTGGTTCCGATGCTGGGATTAAAAATTAAAATCAGACAAGATGCTTGGAATTAAAAATTGAAAATAGAAAATTTTATTTTTTAAGTTGAATGTGTAAGTATCCGCTAACGCATTGAAGATGATGGTTCAGAGCGAGCTCTAGTTCAAAATGGTAGGACAAAAAGTACGCAAACGCGTAAAAATTTTAATTTTTCAAAATTTTTTAAATTCTTAATTATATACATATGTACAATCTAGGGATTACATTGTATTTATTTTTTTAGCCCGGTATTTATGATTAATTTCTTTCTGCCCGGTATTTGGATTACACAATAAAAAGACATTTAATTGAAATGTTAATTGAATTAGTTCTTTTTTATGTTTTATCTGGTGTAAACATACGTAAAACATTTTAAATGATACCTATCATGTATAATTAGCAATATAAAAATGAGTATTTCACAAAACTTTAACTAAATACTAAAGTTAATCTTTTTTTTTAGATACCACCTCCAAAGCCACCTCCTCCAGAAATGCATTTCATTCCTAATCCAAGTAATACTGAATTTGTGTATTTACTGGGCTTGGAAACAGTTGTTGATTATTTAACAACCAACAACAAAAAACAAAATCCGATGATACCGCCTTTCCTTTGCGCACAGTGCAAAATCGATTTCACGCCAGTTTGGAAATGGGATAAACAAGGTAGGCTGTAGCAAGAAATGTTAACATTTTTTAATTTTTTTGTTTTCTTATAGCAAACAAAGAAACAAAAGTAATTTGTGAGCAGTGTGTTACCACTAACGTTAAAAAGGCCTTGAAGGCAGAGCACACCAACAGACTAAAGCAAGCATTCGTTAAAGCTCTTCAACAGGTAAATTAGCCATTTAATAATATTTTAAAAAGAAAACTCCATCTAGTAATTTTTAAATATACAGGAACAAGAAATTGAGCAACGAATAACTAGTCAAGGAAGCACATCGCCTATAGATTCGCATAGTACTACGATATCAGCAACTCAACCATCATTTCAGCAACAACAACAACAACAACAACAACAACAGCAACAACTTCCACTTATACAGCTACATCAGCAACAACAAACTACCCCTAGCGCTCTAGCCAATTTGCCACCTTCCGTAACTGTCATTCCAACCAAATGTCACACACCTACACCAAGTGTAGCATCTCGACCGACACCGCCACCGTGTATCCAACAAACGCCAACCCCTCCTCCATCCAATACGCCGCGTTCGTCACGTAATCAACAGATGACATCACAATCAACCTCAAATTCATCAAACCAAATGCAACAGCGTGAGCGAGAACAAGTTCAACAACAGCAACAACAATATGATAAGTATACTAACGCAGCGCTGGCCGCTGCTGCTGCTCAATTGAGTGCTCTTGGCAGTTTGCCTGGTTTAAACAACCTTGCTGGGTTGGGTAATATTGGTCAATTAGGCAACTTCCCATCATTAGGAGGCTTAGCGAACATCTCGACTTCAACAGCTAATCCTTCTACTAGTGGACTGGGTAATGCGTCACCAGCAGCTCAAGCCGCTGCATTCCAAGCGTTTCAGCAACAACTGCTTCGAGGTAAGTTGGCAGCCATTTTGAAAGCCTAGAAATTCAAATAATAATATCTTTTCTAATAATCCAGCTCTGGGTCAAGGACTAGCTGCCAATCCTCAGCACATGATGCAGTTTACACCACTGCTTTACTCGTATCAAATGGCAATGGCTCAGGCTCAAGTTGCAGGTACAATATTTTATATTAACACCCATATTATGTCTAACGACTAGCGCTAGCCGCTAACAAACAAAATGTTCATTATTTACATATGTCTTTGACAGTAGTTGATTTCACTATGAGTATATTTTGACGCTTGATAGCTTCTCATGGAATCTATTTGGCATTTGCAACTTCAATATATTAATGAATTGTTTGTATAAGTCACGTAATTGATAATTATTTATATTTTTAGCTTATACCAACAAGAAGAATTCTTCTTCCACGTCGTCAAAGAATCAATCGTCTAATTTGGCTGATATACAACGTGCTGCTGAACTTCAGAGGCAATACTTAATGGAAATGATACCACAACCACAGGCCCCGGGATCAAGTAACAATCGTCAAAATAATTGGAAAACTTAAATTATTATTACATAATACTGGTTTTGTCTATCATGATAACACATTTTAAAATGTTATTATGAAAAGGGAATTTAAAATGAAGCTGACTGTAATCATCATTAATTCGTCGAGTATACGTTCACGAACTATTGACACGCGTGAATTTATAAATCATCGAATAAGAGTTTACTTAATATTTAGTTTTTTTGTATTGTATATGCCCACATATTTTAGTTGAAAGTATGTAGTTTCTTCTAGGACTATATAATGATTTGATTTTGTAATGTTAAATAGTTATTGATTTAATTAATATTTATTAAAAGAATTGGAAGTATATTAGCAAATACAAAATTTGATGATAACAATGAAATTTGAATAAAAGTTCGAAAGAAGCTCAATACATAACTACTAAAATAAATACTGTATTTAATATTCCAGCTTATAAATAAAAATGTTCACTTAAAACCGTACATTCAATAACTTTAAAAGTACAATTGGTAAGTTGTTGTGCAGAGTATAATAGATTCTTTCGTTCACCTAATGCTTGTTTGCAGCAACTAAGACCCCGATTATACAAGGCTACTGGAAATAACTGCCGGCATACTTGCGCTGTATACTAATAACAAGACATGTTTTAGCGAATGACGATTAGCGGCAATACACTTGAAAACGCAGCACCCATTAAACATTTTCAGAAAGCTTAAGTATATAAGCCCCTGCATCAAAATAATCATTAGTGTTTAGTAAAGTGCATTCGGCGATGTTTACGATGAGGGAAATTAGTTTCATTAACTTTTGTGTGCGGAATCAAATTTCTTGTGCCGAAACGTTCAGAATGTTGGAAAAGGTCTTCGGTGCTAGTAATTTGTCGCGAGCAAGTGTTATTGATTGGTACAAATTGTTCAATGAGGGTCGAGAACGCGTTGACGACGAACCACGTCCAGGATGGCCATCAACATCAACTGATGATCAACACGTCAATAAAATAGAGGAATTAGTATGCTTGAGAATCGACAAATTAAGAGTCAGAGATCTTACTGGCATCTATGGAATACCGAAAGCATCACTGAAAACCATTTTGAAAAACCATTTGGTGAATCCACGATTGGTTCCAAAATCACTGAGTTTTTTTTGGAAAAGCAAAGCTGGGTTAACGACTGTGAAACACTGCTTTCCGACTACCAGGATGTCAGGAAATCTATTATTACTTGGGATGAGTCTTGGATCTATGCTTACGACTCGAAAACAGAAAAAACTACATCAAAGCAGTTCAAAAATCAAGGTTATGTTGACAGTTTTCTTTGATTAGTATATAATAGGTTGTCAAAAAAGTCTTGCGGTATTTTCGCTAGTTGGCGCTGCAAGCGCGTAGTTCTAGTTTCATTCGTCGCATCGGGTCATGCTATACCTGTTTGGAAAGCTCATTTCACGCGCTAACACGTGTTTGATTGATTGTCGTTTCTTTTAAGTCGTTCGTGATTTATAGCGAAACATGGAACAAAATAAAGAGAAAATACGGCATATTTTACAGTACTACTACGATAAAGGCAAAAATGCATCTCAAGCCGCCAATAAAATTTGTGCAGTTTCCATTTCCACCGCACAACGATGGTTTCAACGTTTTCGTTCTGGTGTAGAGGTGGTCGAAGATGCGCCACGCTCCGGAAGGCCTGTCGTCGAAAATTGCGATAAAATCGCTGAATTGGTCGAAAGAGACCGGCATAGTAGCAGCCGTAGCATCGGTCAAGAGCTGGGCATGAGTCATCAAAAATTCATTTAAATTTCAATAAAAAAAAAAAATTCAATAAAAATACCGCAAGACTTTTTTGACAACCCATTATTAAGAATTTTAAAATTATGAACAAAGTCATAGTAGTATAATACGCTTCACAAATACAAAAGATTCATTACAATAACTTGATGCCAAATTTCGTGACTGCGGGGATCTTCGAGCAAGCAAATGACTGCATATTGCGACACTGTTGTTTTTCTGCAGATACTTACATACATAGCTTATACTTATACTAACATTTTTGCGTCGAATATGGTGTCTATATCTATATCTCTTCATACTAAAAAGTTTTCTATACAAGCCCTTGATTCTGATCGTTCAGTTTTAATGACAGCTATGTGCTATAGCGATACGATCTGAACAATTTCTTCAGATATTGCACTATTGTCTTAGACAATAATCCATTTCAAAATTCTTGAAGATATCCCGTAAAATGAAAAAGTTTTCCATACGTACACAGCCATATGCTATAGAGGTACCCTATCACCGATTCCGACAAATGAGCATCTTATTGCAATGTCAACATATTCATGCAACCAGTTCAAATCGAAAAAATTAAAAAAACTTGCTCCGAAATATGTTTAAGTTTTGAGAAAGTTACTGGATCTGCTGGAAGACGTTCCATTACAGATTTGCCCATTACAGATTTGCCCATTACAGATTTCTAGTAAAAAAAAATTTCCATTTAATTGAAGTGTTAACATATTCATGCAACCAGGGTATTTCCAAAAAATACTGCTCCGAAATAGATCCAAAAGCAATTTTCCTGTAAAATTTCTATTTTCGTCTTGAGAAAGTTACTTGATCTGCTGGAAAAAGTCCCATTACAGATTTCCAGTAAAATAAAGTTTTCATGTTATTGAAGTTATTGTTTTACATGCGTTTGTTTCATTCAATTAAACGGAAGAGAGTGGTATTAGTTACAGATACTACTTGAAAGCTTAACTTAAGTTACAGTGCCATGGATTCTTGCTCCGGTCTCTCAAACACCTCCCCTCGAAGAATTTTCATTGCATTATAATTTATTAACATTTATTCGTTATGCCCATATTTTCGATGCATTTGTAGTGTTTTTCCATAGGCAATGCTTTGGTAAGGACATCAGCTGGCATATCTTCTGTTGGCATATAATTCAAGTTGATATCGCCGCTTTGATGTTTCTCTCGTATGAAGTGATGACGTACATCTATGTGCTTAGTTCGTGAATGGAATGCAATGCTCTGGACTATCTTTTGTGCACTTTCGTGCTTAAACCCGATCTCATTCACCATTTCTCGTAAGTACATAGCCTCTTTTGTAGCTTTACTCAAAGAGATGTATTCGGATTCGGTACTTGAAAGTGATACTGTCTTCTGCTTGCGGGCTTCCCAGAATATTGCGGCTCCAGCCAATATGAAAGCGTAACCGGTATATGAACGTCTATCGGTTAAATTACCACCCCAATCAGCATCGACGACTCCATACAATTCTTCATCTGTCTGCTCATAAAGTAAGCCATAATCTAAAGTCCCTCTTAAATATCTCAATACTTTTTAATTCTTGTTTCAATATAAATAAACATGGATCGCATTTAGATGCATTAAATCCTATTTGTCTTAGTTTATTCGTTAATTTTTGATACCATTGAAAACCAGACTGTCGTAACCCATATAAAGATTTGTGTAGTCTACATACCGGATATTTGGTTTTCGATATTGACTTCTGCCAATTTTCTGTTGTACGTCGTATTTCTTAAGCTTTAGCCTTTTTTATGTGTGTCGAATATCCAGCTGCTACCTTTTTAAGGATTACATCTAAGTATTCAGGTATTTCCATATTACTGCTTCATCTAGGTCACCGTTCAAATAAACAGTCATAACATCCATTTGATGTGTTTGAAGATTCTTTTGGGTTGCAATTGCAGCCATCATTCTGATTGATGTCAATCTCGTAACTGGGGAATAAGTGATATTGAAATCCTCCCCTGGACGTTGCGAGCACCCGTTTGCTACCGTGCTTTTTTAACATTGCCTTCTTTTGTACAAAACACAAAACGATTCCCAATAACTTTTCGTCCTACAGTTGGATCATTTTGTTTGAAATTTGAGCCATATATTCATTTTCAACGGCACGCAGCCACATATTCCATTATTCACTCTTTATAGCTTCTTGAAAAGTAGTTGATTACTAGTGATATATTTGCATATTCACATTCTTCAAAATCTACACTAGATTCATATTCATTATCAGCCCTCTTAGTTGTGACTTCTTGAAATGACTCTTGGTCCGTCCACGGGTTCCACTTCGAATTAGCTTTGATCTACCTTTGCCCCCTTTCGGAACGATTGATTCAGTATTTATGTTTTCATTTTCACTTTCGCTTGAAGACCCCTCAATTATTTCCTCAGATTCAACTATACTTTCATCTTTTCGTATATAGAAATCTATCTCCACAGATCCATCTTCAGAGTACATATTTATCATCATTTCTATCAAAAGTTTCATCTAAAAATTTCACATCTCGACTGACTACAACCCTCTTCTTTTGAGGAGACCACAATTGATAAGCTTTAGCTTCATTCGAATAATTTACTAGTATACATTCTTCAGACCTGGAATCTAATTTGTCATTGGACTTATCTTTTATTAAAATGTAACATTTTAAACCAAATGGTCTGAAGTGAATGACTGTGGGAGTTTTACCTGAACACCTCTTGATAGGCACTTCATCTTCTAGGACTTTTGTGGGACACCTATTTTGAATATAGTTCGCTGTGTTTACAGCCTCTGCCCAAAATATTGATTTTAACCTTGCTTGTGTTAACATGCATCTAGACAATTCTAAAAGAGTTCTATTTTTTCTTTCAGCTATGCCATTTTGCTGTGGTGAATAAGGAGCGGTCAAACGCCGCTTAATTCCACATTCATTTAAATAGTTTTGAAATTCGCTACTCATATACTCCAACTTGTTGTCTGTCTGAAGTGTTTTAACTTTCCCTGTATACGTTTCCGCCATATTCTTAAAAATTATAAATTTTAACATATAACATAAACCAAACATGTTTAAAAGCAATTTTTCTGTAAAATTTCTATTATCTTTTTGAGAAAGTTACTGCATCTGCTGGAAAACGCCCCATTACAGATTTGCACATTACAGATTTCGAGTAAAATAAAATTTTCATGTTATTGAAGTGTTAACATATTCATGAAACCAGTGCAATTCGAAAAAATTACACTTGCTCCGAAATAGCAATATTCCGGAGCAATATTCCTGTCAAATTTGTATTTTCCATTTGCGAAAGTTGTTGCATCTAAAAACTTTGTGTATGGTACTTCTTACAAGAATTTATCGGTGTCTTTCCCCACCGAGCGCTGAAATCCTCCCTATACAAAGTACCTCAATGCAGCAGCAAGCTTTATTTCAGCAAAATCACAACGGATGACGGATGTATTTGTGGTTGACCATCATTAGTTGCATAAGAAAGTAGATATTGCAAATGAACGTAATCGGACCAGGCCCAAAAAATGCTATTAATCGAAAAATAATATAGTGATATAACTAAATTCCACAATAAGACAATGTAGTGTTATTTGGTACATCGAATCCAATATGTTGAAAAACCAAAAAATCTCATATTTTTAAAACAACTAAAGGAAAATAAAATAAAATCCACTTAAAATAAATAAATTTTTTGCTATCCTTTTAGACAGTGTGACAACAGATGAAACTGTCTGTCCACCTCGCCTTTAACGGTTGTGTTAAAAACAAACGTTATGATGGGTGGTTTGAGAGAAGTCACATAATATTCGACAATTTGTGAGATATATGTACGTCTAAGTATTATTGAAATTCGGATAGAATCAGAATCAGTGTCTCAGAAATGGGCAAAATAGAGTCAACACTTTCCCTGGCCATTTATATCTAACATAAAGACTTGGGTCTTTTTTTTTAGCAAATTTACTACAATATTGTATTTATTTTTTACGCTATTAGACAGTGTAGACTTCAGCGAGCATAAAGATTCCTGATTTAAAAAATTTATATTATGATTTGAGATGTTTTGAATGAAAATTAGAGTTTGTATTCGATATAACGTTGATATAAGGAGGAGAAATACATATTTTAATTAAAAAATGCAGATTTTCGAGAATTAAAATTTTTTTGTGGAATATTATTACTTTTTATTTTTATTTAATTTTTCCACATACATTTTCAGGTTATGTGAAAAAAGTCTACCATATATGTATAGAAAAGTTATAGTTATAGGTAATGAAACCTAAAACAATTCCTTATAACTTTTTTGTATAGGTATCGTAGTTTTACCGGAAATGGGGATAATCAATACTCCCACGTTCCTCTAAGCGACCCCAGATCGCCCGTGAATTATTTTTCCCTTAATGTTTACTAATTTATCTTTCGTTTCCGATGAGTTTCAATCTATTATGGATTCTACAAAGAAGCTGATGCACCATTTTTAAGGAGCAGTCGCTAAGGCTAGGTGTGTTTTTATGAGCTTAACGATTTTCGTTTTTTCAACGCTTACAATTTTTGGATTATTAGTGAATTTTTGGCTGAAAACATAACTTTTACGATGCTGCCTAATTCACCAGACATCGCTCCGTGAAACTTTTTCCTATTTCCAAAAATAAAGAGAATGTTAAAGAATCGTCGTTTTACAAGATGGATGAAAATTGCCTGAAGAGCTAAAGATTAACCCAAAAATGGAGTTTAAGAAGTGTTTCGGCGATTGGAAGAATCATAAGGGTATAATATCGAATGGGGACTCTTTTGAAGGTGGTTATTTTGAAGGGTATAACATTAATGTAAATATAAAAAAATATGTAAAAAAGTAAGGTAGCGCTAAGATCGGGTGCGACCGAACATTTTATACTCTTGCAACTAGCAAGAATCAGGGGATTATATAACTCAATTGACCGACATATTCGGCATAAGGTTTGTTAAAAAACGAAAATCATTGCATATACATAGTATATGGAAGTTGGGGGTAGTATCGACCCGATTTTATTTATTTTTACCAGTACCACATGCTATTATCAAACCACATACTAATATAATGTTCCCTGGGTTTCATTAAGGAACCCCACACACTATCACCAATCGGATGTTTGAAAATCCTGATAATAGTTATATGAGGGTTAGGCCAAGTTTGACGCCCAATTTTATCTATTCTAGGCACAAATATACATTGTTATGAGGAACCACATTTTGTAAATTTCATTGAGATAACTCAAATATTGGCCAATATATACAGCTTAAAGTCACTGGGTAGTTCGAAGATCTTTATATTAGATATATGGGGGCTCAGGGAAATATTGCACCGATTCAACCCATTTTTGGCACACAGCGTTACTATTGTCAAGAAAGGATTCTCTCCGAATTTCAATTGTAAATCCCATATATTGACCGAATTTTCGGTCAAAAGTCAACTATATATACTGGAGTCCACATATTCGGTACTTAAGGCCTTGAACAGTTTTGGTTGGATTTGGCCACTTTTTGATCATAAGGCGGCATATTTTAAATTATTTATTGATGCAAAATTTTATCCCAATATGGAAAGTAAAGGTCATATGGAATTTAAAATTATGTTATGTGGGAATAGGTGTGGTTGTCATCCAATTTCGTCCATTTTCGCAGGAATATTAGAATGCTACGTACTAACTTCAGTCGAAATCGGTAATTCGGGTCTCGAAATATGTGATTTCACTAAAAAGAGAAATGAAAGCCATAAAACCCTCTGATGGGACCACGACCACTTTTCACGAAGTTTTTACCCGCAGGTGGCCCTCAATACTATGATACCATGTGCCAAATTATTAATTATTTTTTATATGAATTTAGTTCTTAGTTATGGCACTTTATATGTTTTAGGTTAATGGCGATTTGTGGGCGTGGCAGTGGTCCGATTACGCCCATCTACGAACTTGTAATTTTATTTTGCTGAGGAACCTGCCAAGTTCCTTGAGGATATCTAAATTTTACTTACGGGCAGACAGTCAGATAGTCAACCGAATTTTAAGGTTTCTCGTCATCCTGGTCATTTATATACTATATATATAACCCTATTTCGTTTAGTTTTAGGTGATACGTACAACCATTAGATGAACAAAACTATAATACTCTAGCAACCATAGTATAAAATTTATTTGAGATAGAAAGTTGACTAGCGCTGGTACCATCTGGTTCGCGGTGGCTGACTCAAAACTAGAAAGATAACCTTCGTTTATTCACTGCTTTCTAATTTTTATTCCGAACCTAATTTATTGGCCCCTGTTTTAAAGTACGTTTTATATTAATGACAAACGTAAATGAAAACAACTCCGCTTTTCTCATAGATCCAATGTATCCAATATCGTAATTTTTGTTTTTCAGTCGACTTTGTGTGGAATGCAAATGAAGTATCCAACTATAATGATTACCTTTCTTCATTCCTTTGCGATCTTAAACCCAATATATGAAACTGTTTGCTTTTGAGTTGAAGTGTTAATGTTTATGAATTGTAAAATTTATATATTTCTCCAAAATATTGAAAGAAATTTAAGAAGGTCTTGATTGTAATTATATGTCGTATTGAGAATTGGAAAGTGATATAATATTAATAAAAATAATAATAATATTTTATAACATAAAAGCAATAACGAACTGACCTTCCACTAATTTAAGTTGAGTTTGTTAACTATTAAAAATATTTCCATTTAGTATGACACCATTTGAGAAGGATCCCTTTTTGTTAGACCACCACAAAATTATTGAGATAGATGTGAGATCAGAAAGAGGAGGAGGATATCGATGGATATCTGCCTGTTCACGACGAAAGTTGAGTAAAAATGCAATTGTGACTTACCCCTTCTTAATTTTATTTTTATGTATTTCAAACGTTGCCTAAACTTTTTACTTTTATTTTTAAATATTGTAGAAACATACATATTTAGATCTACGTGCCTCTGACGCCGCACGTGTTAAATCGACTGTTGGATTTGTGGCCAGTTCAGTTTGACCGGATACACCTTAACCCACTTCGGTTTGTTAGGTTTTTGGAACTTATGTATCTAGTATATCCTCACGTAAATGTGAGAAAGTTTAGGCATTAAGATGGAGAGTACTGTATACACAACCAAATCTATGTACTTTTACTTAGTGTCAATGAGTTGTTTTTACACAACGTAATTAGTAACAAAATAATGTTTTATATTTAAGCATACGAATATATACATTTGTAGATTGGTGTTGGTATTGGTATTGTTATACATATATTCGTACATACCATACTTTCGCTTCAACTGCCTCACACTAATTTTGCCACAAATGTACGATTTGCACTATTTATTTACCTACCTTTTAGAAAGCTATACGTACACATGCTGCTATTCTTTTGCCGTCAGTTTCGACCGAAAGCACGTTCCAAACATTTGTAGGTACATATTTGTAAGTGTGCATATGCAGATGTTCTCGCTCACGTCTCCATTAATAATAGGTGGATGGGAAAAGCGTTGAAAGTTCTGAGTAGTATTAATGTTAGCAAACTGGACAGGAAATAAAAGTGTGAAAGCTGCATGCTTTCGTCCACTTTTTCACATAGCTTGTGATCTAAAGAGGATGGTATGTATGTATGTGTTTTTGTTGCACTAGTAGTTTTAACTAACACTTCGAAAGGAGGATTTTCCATAACTTTTCTGTTTGGCGTCGCCGAAGCTAACAGCCAAATTACGAGTTTCAAAAGCCAATGGCGCCAACTTTTGAAAAAGAAACTTATTTTTTTTGTACTTGTATTGTACTAAATGGAGAACAATTCGAATTCAAGAAAAGTAAACGAAAGAAGTAAGCATAAAATGGTCATACAAAACCTAAAAATAGCTTCAACTGATAAAGAAGGTAAGTTATGCATTCAGCAACAGACTCCTTCATGCAAGTGGACCACTGGTCAGCAAAAGTTTGTCGTACTTATTTTTTCTTACCCACGCATGTTACACAGAATATAATAGTTTTGTTCACCTAACAGTTTTTGTGACACCAAAAACGAAACGAGTTAGAGTAGAGTTGGGTAGATCAAAATTATCAGTTCGTGCAAAAGATAACTTGAGTAACATAGAGATATCTTTCTAAAAGTTGGAAAGTTGTTGCCTCCAACTCTGTGGAGGATTGTATTGTAAAGCGTGCTAAAATTTAGCATTTGTTGCAGAATTTCATAAAAGGAAGAAAATACATATGTGATTTACTGATTACTGAAAGAAGGAGTATTTGTGAACAACTCTTTCGCATTTCTATGAATGATTTGAAAGTTTTGGATGTGATTTATAGTGTCTAATTTTGAAAACACCACAAATTCGGTGATTTGAAGTTACTTTTATGCAGTACATGGCATGAGTATGAGTAGAAATGACAGCTTTCTTATAGAAAAGGAAAAAGCGGATTTATAGTAAGGAAATTGCATATATTTGATTAGCAAAATTATTTTATTCATAATTAGCTTCCACTAAGCATTGTCATTTGATTAATGGGATAGTGAATTCATAAATACAAAGGTAGATATCCCGCTTGGTGTTAGAATAATTGATATATTTATATTTTTACGGAGATACTTCTTCTTCTTAATTGGCGTAGACACCGCTTACGCGATTATAGCCGAGTTAACAACAGCGCGCCAGTCGTTTCTTATTTTCGCTACGTGGCGCCAATTGGATATTCCAAGCGAAGCCAGGTCCTTCTCCACTTGGTCCTTCCAACGGAGTGGAGGTCTTCCTCTTCCTCTGCTTCCCCCGGCGGGTACTGCGTCGAATACTTTCAGAGCTGGAGTGTTTTCATCCATTCGGACAACATGACCTAGCCAGCGTAGCCGCTGTCTTTTAATTCGCTGAACTATGTCAATGTCGTCGTATATCTCGTACAGCTCATCGTTCCATCGAATGCGATATTCGCCGTGGCCAACGCGCAAAGGAGCATAAATCTTTCGCAGAACTTTTCTATCGAAAACTCGCAACGTCGACTCATCCGTTGTTGACATCGTACAAGACTCTGCACCATATTGAAGGACGGGAATTATGAGTGACTTATAGAGTTTGGCTTTTGTTCGTCGAGAGAGGACTTTACTTTTCAATTGCCTACTCAGTCCGAAGTAGCACCTGTTGGCAAGAGTTATTCTGCGTTGGATTTCTAGGCTGACATTGTTGGTGGTGTTTACGCTGGTTCCAAGATAGTCGAAATTATCTACAACTTCAAAGTTCTGACTGTCAACAGTGACGTGAGTGCCAAGTCGCGAGTGCGACGACTGTTTGTTTGATGACAGGAGATATTTCGTCTTGCCCTCATTCACTGCCAGACCCATTTCTTTTGCTTCCTTGTCCAGCCTGGAGAAAGCAGAACTAACGGCGCGGGTGTTGAGGCCGATGATATCAATATTATCGGCATACGCCAGCAGCTGTACGCTCTTATAGAAGATGGTACCTTCTCTATTTAGTTCTGCGGCTCGAACTATTTTCTCCAGCAGCAGATTGAAGAAGTCGCACGATAGAGAGTCTCCTTGTCTGAAACCTCGTTGGGTATCGAACGACTCGGAGAGGTCCTTCCCGATTCTGACGGAGCTTTCGGTGTTGCTCAACGTCAATTTACACAGCCGTATTAGTTTTGCGGGGATATCAAATTCAGACATCGCGGCATAAACGCAGCTCCATTAAGTGCTGTCGAATACAGCTTTGAAATCGACGAAGAGGTGGTGTGTGTCGATTCTCCTTGGTGAATATCTGGTCGGTTGTTGATTTACCAAGTCTAAAGCCACACTGATAAGGCCGAATCAGTTTGTTGACGGTGGGCTTTAATGTTTCACACAATACGCTCGATAGAACCTTATATGCGATGCTGAGGAGGCTTATCCCACGATAGTTGGCACAGATTATGGGATCTTCCGTTTTGTGGATTGGGAAGAGCACATTTCAATTCCAATCGTTGTGCACGCTTTCGTCCGACCATATTTTACAAAGAAGCTCATGCATGCTCCTTATCAGTTCTTCGCCGCCGTTTTTGAATAGCTCGGCCGGCAATCCATCGGCCCCCGCCGCTTTGTTGTTCTTCAGGCGGGTAATTGCTATTCGAACTTCTTCATGTTCGGGCAATGGAACGTCTGCTCCATCGTCATCGATTGGGGAATGGGGTCCGCCTTCTCCTGGCGTTGTAAGTTCACTGCCATTCAGCATGCTGGAGAAGTCTTCCCTCCATAATTTAAGTATGCTCTGGATATCGGTGACCAGATCATCTTTGGGGGTTCTACAAGAGTGGAGAAAATAGTTTACGGAGACACAGGTACGTACAAATGTTTATGGAAATCATAAAAGTGTATAAAATAATCGCATTCCCCGAACCTTAATCCAATGAAACAACTGTGGATGGATGTGAGAGAAGGTGTAAGGGATGCCAATGCAAAAAGAAAATTTTAAAATTATGGATATTCGAAAAAAATGCCTGAAAAGATAAACCGTTCTTTAGATGTTGCCCTCTTCTAGACTCCCTGAAATCCAGTCAAAGCCAAAATTATTAAAAATCGTCGAGAAGCAGCTTATACTAAATGTAAAGGCAATCGTATACAATTACCACAGTAAATAAATATCGTATAACTATTTATGATTTGTTCTTATTTTTACGAATAGATCGATTAAGGCTCATATCAACGAAATACGCCCTAAAAAGATAAATGGCCATATGATAAACTTGATCTAGAATTCTTAAAAACACTAACCATGTTAAAGTGTTTGACGAACACAAATTTAAATGAAATAATCTTATATACATATAAAGATGAATCGCAAAATGTGTTGCTAAGAGCATAACTCAACAACGCCTGAACCAATTTGGAAAACCCCTAAAAAGGGCCCTTTTGCTTTTTCCCAAACAAACGAATGAATGAATGTTTGTTAGTAGCGCTAAGGCTCGAGAACGGCTGAATCAATCTTGATGAAATTTTCAGAGGTTGTTCGCTGTGGATCGGGAAAAGTTTAGAAATAAAAAAACCATATGCTTTTCGTGAGGAAAAGTCGGAAAATCGGACAATTCCAAAAAGTAACTTTTTTCATACAAACATTTTTTTCAATTTTTTTTTTATTTTGTTTTTCAATTATTTTTTAATCGTTCAAATTTGTCGTTTGCTTTCTTTATTCCGGCTATTAAAAAAAAATACATTATTGAAAATTATTCAGTGAAAACGTTATGTGTGTTTCACACAAACTGATCAATTACAGATTGAAATTTGTTACGATGCCACGAAGAGGTCGCGCTAATATCGGTCGGCGTTCTTTTTGGCATCAACATACATTGACAGCCCAAGGCACATGACCGAGTATCCCCAAGATGTGATGACATACGTGTAGAATTATGGATCGTCACGACAGCACGACTTTTCAAACAACACTTGTGATGTTTGATGGACTTTATCTTGAAGCAACGTATATGTGGTGGTTACACCCGATCAAATTGATGAAATCATTTCTGCGGAAATTTCTGATCCAGAGAAAGATCCAGTATTATTCGAAGTGGTGAAAACCAATATGGTTCATGGACCTTGCGGACACTACAATCCCTTTCCGGTTTGTGTGTCTGACAATAAATGCACGAAACACTATCCAAGTGCTTTTCTTTCGGAAACACAAACTGGAAATGATGGATATCCACTCTATCGGCGTCGCTCACCAGACGACAATGGTAGAACATTCAGCAATCAATTTAGAAGAGTGAATATCGAAGTTGACAACACATGGATTGTACTATATTCACCACTAATTTACATTCAAAACTTATATCAATGTTGAATATTGCAGTTTGGTAAAATCGATCAAATACGTTTGCAAGTCCGTCACCAAAGAAAGCAACATGGCGGTTATTGGCCTTGAACGAGATGAGATCAGCATACATACATATATCAAATCGGTCGATACGTGTACTGCAATGAAGCGTGTTGTAAGATATTCACTTTTGCAATTCATGAACACTTCCCGACTGTTGTGTGTCTCGCAGTTAATTTGGAGAATGGCCAAAGAATGTATTTCAAACCAGAGAATACAGTGGAAAACCGCAACAAAACAAAATTAACATTGACGAGTTTTTTCTGAACTTTCGTCAGTGATCCGTTTGCGAGAACTCCATGTTCGGAAATACTTGATATTATACATGGAATGCATCGTCGAAGAGATAGTTGCACAGAAAGCAAGGCCAACCAGTAGATAGACAACCAGGTGTCTGGTGTTCTCAACTAATACATTAGGACGAATTTACACAATCCACCCGAAAAAACGCTTCTACCTTCGGTTGCTATTGATTAATGTACGTGGTTTGAGTCTTTGTGTATTGTGAATGCTACGGTGTGTGCAATTTTTGAGAAGCATGTCAGCAATTACAATTGCTGGAACATGATAATCAATGAAATCAAGCGATGGACGATGCGGTAGCTATTTCGAATACAAATGAAGTTCGCACACTTTTCGCGATGATCATTTCGACATGTCACCCTTCAAATCCTCGTCAATTATGGGATACGAACAAAAATGACATTTCCGAAGACATTTACATCGTATTCGAAAAAGAATTGGAAATGGGCAAATTCAAGTGGATACTTCAAGTGATTTGATATCAATTCCACCTGTATTTTTTCAATTCACTTGAATGAAAGATGAACTCATCACTAATGTTTATCCAACCATTGGCCAAATTATCGTAACTACGATTGCTTAAGTGAACTCGCAAAAATACCGATGTTGTTGAATTAAACTGGAAGATTCAAAGTCAAATTCCGTGAATTATCCAGTGGATTTTATAATTTTTCTGAAGAGGCTTGGTATGCCACCGCATCATTTGCGTCTCAAAGTTGGATCTGTCGTTATTATGCTTCGCAACCTTCATGCGCCGAAACTGTGTAATGGAACCTGACTGGTTGTGCTTGATTCTACGAATTCCTTTGAGTTCTAACCATATGCTATTTCAGTTCAAACGTATTCCGTTTCCAGTGAAAATTGTATTTGAGATGGCAATCAACAGGACACCACGATAGTCGCTTAGTGTATGGCTTACATTTGGAAATGTTATGTTTTCCACATGGCCAGATATACGTGGCGTTCTCACGAGTTCGAAAACCATCTTTTCTGTACACCGGAACAGAATCCAAGAAATGTTGCGTTGCATTGAAAAAAAATTAAATGATAAACTCAATTTTATTTTCATTTCAAAACACATAATATCACGCAGGACAAAGGCTGCGGGCTCAGCTAGTTTTTCATAAACTTTATTTATAGATTTTAATGTTCACTTTGGTTGTTCTTATTATTTCGAACACATACAAGGTCTGTCGCAAAAGAAACAGGACTGTTTATAAAAACAACAAAAAATTAATATTTTTCAAAAGTTATATTTTTTATTCAAAGTAGTTTCCTTGTGCTTCGATACAGCGTTTTGCCCGGTCAATTAGCATTTGAAATGAGTGTTTAAGGTCATTTTTCGGAAAGCTCTTGAGAATATCGGTCGTCGCCTTTTGGATAGCTGAAATGTCCTGAAACCAGTGTCCAGTCATGGGCAAATGAAGTTCTCCAAATAGGTATAAATCACAGGGTGCCAGATCAGGTGAGTAGGGTGAGTGATTAATGGATAATATGGAGTTTTTTGTCAAAAAATCAGTGACAAGCGTCGACCGATGACACGGCGCATTATCGTGCAACAGGCGCCAGGACCCTGTCTCACGGAAGTGTGGTCAAGCACGACGAATGCGTGACAAAATATGCTTCATAACACCAAGGTAAAACACCGCATTAATCATTTGGCCAGGTCGGACGAACTCTCGGTGTACAATACCCTCGGAATCGTAAAAACAAATCAGCATTGTCTTTATTTTTGACTTCTGAAGACGACCGACTTCTGATCGTCACAGAGGTCCTCACGACCTTCTTGGAATCGCTTAAACCACTCATGCACATTACTACGGGATAGGCACTGATCACCATAAACTTTTTTCATCATTTGAAATGTTTCGGTAAACGTTTTCCCAAGTTTAAAACAAAATTTAATATTTGCTCTTTGTTCAAAATGCGTTTTACGACCGATGACCAAAAGCTGCTGTCACTTTTTGATCGATAACATCGATTGTAGTTATCCAATTGTCTTAAAATTTTTACGAAATGTCAACAAGAGATCAAACTTTTTATTTCATATACCCACCAATAGGTGGCGCCACCAGAAACAGTTATATTTAAAAAGTTCTGTTTCTTTTCAGACCTTGTATTTTACAATGACGCTATTTTGATGATGCGAAAATGTGAACCAATGAAACTCCATCAAATACCAGTGTTTGTCGATGGTATGGTGAACTCAATCGAGGTCGCAGGTCACTCCATGACGAATTTTGTGAAGGTCGACTAAAATCAGTGGTTGTTCCGGAATCATTAGAGAGACTAGCATACACTCAATATTGTATGGACATTTGACTGAGAAAAAAATTGTTCCCGTTGGATAGACAAAAGGGCTCTAGTCGATTAATCGAAAGAAATATTAACAAAAAACGATAACGGTGCTTCGAAACATGTCTCTGAAATCATGACGAGTGATGAAATATTGATTTAAGTGTATGAGGCCAAAAGTAGCCAGCAGTCGACTGTAGGGGTGTTTCAACATAAGCCGTATTCAAGGAAGTTGTTCGCACGCGAAGCACTTCCAAACAATTGTTTCCTTTTTTTGAAAAACTGCACATGTCGCAACCATACCACTAGAACAATGCAGGATAGTAAATTCTGAGCGGCGCTCAACCATTTCTTTACCAGTTGTTTTTCAAGGAATCAGGACACCGAACCAAACAGTATCATTTTTGAGCACTCAAAACTTCGGTTTGATGCGTCATCCACCGCACAGTTCTGACTTGGCACCGAATAACTTCTTTTTATTCCCGTACGAAAAAAAAATTACTATAAGAGGTCGTTTTTCGATACCTGAAGAGGATGTTAATGTGTCCTCAAGACATGTTTTGGAAAAACATCAATCAGAGTGGCAAAAGTGCTTCGACAATTGGTTGAAACGCATACAAAAGTGCATAGAAAACGTAAAAGAGAACACTTCTACAAGTTAACTTAAATGTCCTTCTTCCTCATTACACATAAAATGTACATACATATATGAATTTTATTGGTTTTTTTATTGAAAATATTGCGCTACTTTCCTTATTCCACTGAATTCAGTTTTTTTTTGTTTTATGGGCTCAGAGTATCTCGAAGGAATCAAGACGATGACTTCAAATAACCCTACAAGAAGTAGTCTAATGATGTTAAACCACAACTTTTTGAAGGCCATTCAATGTCACAATTTCTTGAAATAATCGAACTACTAAACTTGTCTTGTAATAATTTGGTTTTAGTACGTGCTGTGTGGCTCGCAGGCCCATCTGGTTGGA
This sequence comes from Bactrocera tryoni, assembly GCF_016617805.1. Taxonomy (NCBI): domain Eukaryota; kingdom Metazoa; phylum Arthropoda; class Insecta; order Diptera; family Tephritidae; genus Bactrocera; species Bactrocera tryoni. The sequence goes on from NC_052503.1 coordinate 50,916,030, forward strand.
ACCAGATGTTGGCAAAATCAACTGCCTTCAATTACGGCCATAAAAAGTTGGCTATTATCGATTTATACCGGTCTCCATTGACAGCAACGGTGTCACCAGTTTCATTTCGAATGAAGTACAGACCGATAATTCCACCATATCAAAATCACACCAAACTGTCAACAGATGAAAGTGGACCACAGAGAAGGCTATTTTCTTAAAAAAATCATTATCGTTTTCAAGTTGTTCCAAGGAAAAATCAGCAAATTCACGAAGTTTATGGTAGTCCAATTTCTTCAGTTTTTGAGTGAGAATAATTTTATACGAATGCAAGCCAGAAGCCTTTCTCAAGATCCGCCAGGTTGTGGTTTGAGATAGTCCCAATTCTTAAGAATGCCTTGCAATTGACTATTTCACTCAACTTGTCAGACGAATAGACACTCGGAATGCAACCCGCCTTGTCATCCTTATCATTTATATGTATATACATAACCCAATATCTATCCCGCTTAGTTTTAGGAGATACAAATAACCGTTAGGTGAACAAAACTAAGAGTTTTAAGAGAGTACTCTCTGTTGCAACAAATTGCGAGAGCATAACAACCGAGATATTTTTATTCTACATAAAATTCAACTGAACCAAATGGAAATCTTTGGGAATTAGCTGATTTTGGTACGAATTCCGAATGACATTCATATGTTATATATCCGAGTGATTATAAACTTATAATAATTTATACTATGGTATATGTATAGTACATCATTTCTAAACTACATATATAATTGAAGTAGTCCATATCCATGATATGAATGATGCCATATTGTTCATACTTTTTCATATTCCTTTTCGTTTAATTATGCATATATACACACTTCTATCAATAGTCACTAAGTGAACGTCAAATGGTTTTCCTTTCGGCCCACTTCGGTGCTCCCTGTTGAAAACACTTTGTTTACAAAATACTTAACTATTGCACAATAGCCATAAAATGCCGGGTGTTTTAAGTTGTCGGCCTTATTGTTCTAGCACATGTACAAGTAGTTCAAATGTCAGAACCAGCAGCAAAGCTTTTTGACAGACTTAATTGCTTTGGTGGCATTCTATTCACTCTACTCACTTCTAAAGTAAACCAACCGAAAACTTTTGAAATTTGTACCTATATTTAAAACACAAACAAAAAAAAAACAATTTTGTTTTAAGCTAACAATTGAAAAGTCTGTCAGTAACTAACGAAACTTCATGAATTCCAATAAAGCAAAGTTCCATAGGTTCATGTACATACATATCAACAAAATGCATAAATTCAGTTAGACAACTTGTATGTATTAGTTTACATATATTATTTAAGGTACCGTACAGAGTTTTCAAATATCAAAAGTTGTAATCAATTTATATAATAAAATAGATTGTAATTGGGTAAATAAAATTAATTTATTATAACAAACAAAAAATTTCAAAAAATTGAGAGCAGTAGTAGAGCAGAGCTAATGAAAATTTTCATTTGCTACTGCTCCGCATGTGATTGTTGTTTCTTTCTTTTTTGCTATTTTCTGTCAAATATTTGAATTAATTGAACAATTCAACCAAAAAAAATGTTATGCAAATCATTTTGGCACTTGTTGCGTCAAGTGGCTTTATAAATCTAAAATCAAATATTTTAAGAAATAAATTAATAAAATGTATTAGATAATAATTGAATAATTGAATAAATTATAAAATGTTTTTTTATATTATGTAAAATGTTTACCATTTTTATATTACCAAAAACATCATCTATTTCAAATGTATTACAATACTCAATTACTATGAATTTTCGAGATTAATTTTAACTACATATGTATGTACCTTTTTTATATGTATATGTACATACTTACCACTAGTTTAAGATGTTAGGTTAAGTTTTAGGCTAAACCATGAAATTTTGGTAATAAAGAATTCTATTGTACAAAAAGCATTATCGCGAACGGACGTTTTCTTAACCGGCATCTTTTAAATTCGCTTAGGCACAGGCACGTTCTCAGAATTCGCGCAACCCAATTAATTTGTTCGTCCTGAAAAAACTGCCTGGTTCAGAAGCAAAATCAATATAACCCATATAATAAGCATGTATGGATATGACATAGATGACAGAAATCCCTCCCAACTTTTTTCTACCGCTACGCCAGAGCACAGCACAGCACTTTATTTTTTGCTCTCGCTTCAGCTATACCCAGCGGGATAATGGTTCACCGCTTATGCTTCGAAGAAAATTCGACGTAGAATTTTACGATACCAGGTAATGCATAAAAGTAAGCTATGCGGCTAAATTCTACTGTGTTCATATTTACAATCAAGTAAGTACATGAAAAACGTTACAATACAATATGTAAACAACAAATACAGGTTGATGAAATAAAATTTTTAAGTAAATATTTTCATTATTCCGTCAAATCGTCAAGCCAAGATTTGCAGAAAGTTGGTTGCGTTTAGGTGAGCTGCAATTTGAATTAACAGTTTTGTTTATTTTTGTGTTTAAACTTTGAATAAAGAATAAAAGAATATTTTTGAATAGGCATATGTGAGACTAATTAAAAATGAAGAAAATGAAGCACTTTAATGCGTTATTATTTGGTAAGTTTTTCGTGTTTTTAGCATTGAAGGAAATTTATAATTACAAATGTATGGTTCCTACTTATTTTGTAGAATGTGTTAAAGTAAAAGGCTTCACCGAATCGGAGTATGCTCACTAGGGTGCTTCAAAAAAAAATTTTTGAATTTTTTTTTTCATCTTTTACACCCTCAAACGTTAGTGATTGACGAACAAAAAATCCTCCCTCAAGCCAGGCGCCGTAGCTTAACTGTAAGGGGTCGCTATTTTTTTAGGTTCCTATACATTTAGCAAAATAATTTTCGCTTTTTCATTCAAACTAAAATTTCACCAACTAATTTTCGTTTCTCAAAAATAACTATCACATATTCAGAAAGTTGGCTTTTCAAACTTTAAAAATGCCCACGACAAAATTATTATTCTCAGAAACTTTTTTTATTTTTAATGAAAAAATTCCAAATTTCAAATCACTATGTTTAATCGCCTAATTGAGATAATCAAACTTTGTCGCAGAAATCAATTAAAAAAATTTTTTTGAAGCACCCTAATGCTCACCAAATTTAAAAAAGTATCAGACTCGTCAACGGCCGTTTCTCAGCCACAGACTCAACCACATAGTACCTAATTTAAAGAAAAACCATTCCTTTTTATTATACTTATTTTCATAACGAAATACATAAGTACATGCACTTTCATAAATAAAGCAAAATATGCAATTTTTTCTATTCTACCATTGTTCTTGGTATAGAAGAATTCTTCGTTAATTCAGGCATCGAAGAATTCTTCGTTAACTTTGGCATCGAAGAATTTTTCGTTAACTTTGGCATCGAAGAATTCTTTGTTAACTGTGGCATCGAAGAATTCTTCGTTAACTTTGGCATCGAAGAATTCTTCGTTAACTTTGGCATCGAAGAATTCTTCGTTAACTGTGGCATCGAAGAATTCTTCGTCCTTATGGTAAGCGAAAGGGGTGATCTGTTACTTTTCCTAGGACATCGCCGTGTTAATTTTCTTCGATCGGAGTAAGCGATACAATCATGCTGCATCGTTAACATCGCTCGCTTATCAATGTCAACCATATCCCGCTGTGTAGTTTTTTACCTAACAAAACTCGGAGCTGAGAGGAGCACATACTTTTACATGTTATACTATGGCTCCCGACAAAGTGAGAGCGGTAGCGATAGCAATATGAAATGCTACGGGAGTAGCGTAGTTTTTCAAACCCTGGTTTAAATCTAGTTTTAATTATTTTTTCCACTTCTTCATTTGTTGCTGGTTGGATTTCATCTACGGAACGCAAAAGGACTAAACGTTTTATTTATTTTCTTTGAAAAAACTTCTGTGTTTGGATTTCTGAGGGGTGTATTCGACATTTCTGATGACTCAGAGCCGGTCGCAAAACAGTTCCACAAAGGAGTTCCCTTAGTTTAAGTTTATTAAAGACAACAGTGTAAAAAAATATTTTATAAATAAAGTGAAATGCATGAAAATAATAATATTTAAACAAAATGTGTTTTTAATTATGCATGGTACACAATGTACAAGGTAGTGAGAAAATTGGGAATTATAAAAATGAAAACGGTTGATGAGATAACTAGTGTCAATTGGGTACGGCCAATGTCATCGCCATATATACGTACATATACATATGTAAGAACAGCATTGTCAGCCTTCTGGTGAATAACTAGTGGCTAATGAACTTACTAGTGTTTCACTGTACAGTTGTACTGTAGGGATGTCCAATGAAAGAGTGAGAGAGAGATGAGAGAATGTGGTTTTACAAAAAATTTGCATACCGGTCTGAAAATCTCCCATAGACGTTTATACAAATTTCATACAGTTGCCAGTTTTTAGCAAATAAAATTATTCTCAATACATTTGCACTCATTACTTTTCATTAAATGCAGATCCAGATAAAACTAAATACGAGTAATTGTTTTATATACATACATATGTATGAATTTTATTTCAAATCGGGAATGTTAAAATGTGTCTTCATTTCATACATCGTTCCCGTTATTTTATGGGCTGGTGCAACTCCCACGTACGCTACGAAGTTTTCGCAATCATTGTTACTTTTTTCCGAATGAAAGTTATAATAAGCAATTTATAAATCCCTTATGGGGTTATACACAGTTAGAAGGGCGAAAAAGCGAATTTTCCCGTTTTTGATCTGAGAAAACTTTTAAATTCATTAATCCCCAAATTTTTTCACATGTTATGGTATCTGTTAACTGTATATTAAGACTTGGTATTAGTAAAAATATTTATTTGGAAATCACTCTGAAACACATTTTCATTTGCGTGTAACTTCGAAAATATTCATCGGAACGATATTAAAATCTATAAGTATTCTTAACTGTAGCCACATTAAGAAGATAAAAAAAAATCCATTTTTTGAAAATTCCGACCGCATACTCCCCCTATGTTGTACCCGTATTACATATAAATTGCATATATGTATGTATGTACAGTTCTGTTTATAATAATAGCAAGGCCCATAAAAGAATAAGTGCAAACCAATCTTAATCCAATTTTTATCCGGATACTGACGAATACCTGTATATACAAAAAATATGACATGTTTCATCGCATGCGATAAAGTTAAAATAATTTCTTAAAAAGGTCTATAGGTTTCTTCATAAAAAACAACAAAAGCATTACCTAATTAAAATTTAATAATTATTTCGATATAATGGGTTGTCAAAAAAGTCTTGCGGTATTTTTTTGATTTTTTTTATTGAAATTGAAATGAATTTTTGATGACTCATGCCCAGCTCTTGACCGATGTTACGGCTGCTACTATGCCGGTCTCTTTCGACCAATTCAGCGATTTTATCGCAATTTTCGACGACAGGCCTTCCGGAGCGTGGGGCATCTTCGACCACCTCTACACCTGAACGAAAACGTTGAAACCATCATTGTGCGGTGGAAATGGAAACTGTATCGGGTCCATAAACTGCACAAATTTTATTGGCGGCTTGAGATGCATTTTTGCCTTTATCGTAGTATTATTGTAAAATATGCCGTATTTTCTCTTTATTTTGCTCCATGTTTGCAACGCAATAACTTACGAACGACTTAAAAGAAACGACAATCAATCAAACACGTGTTAGCGCGTGAATAAAACTAGAACTACGCGCTTTCAGCGCCAACTAGCGAAAATACCGCAAGACTTTTTTGACAACCTAATATTTGAGCTGATCCATAATGCCGCGAGTTTCCTTACCATGCAAAAGATAAGTCAATTATCTGTAAAACATTTTTAAACCAAGGGCAGTTATCTCTAATCAATTTTTTAAGAATAAAAATTCAGTTACATTTTCTGCACTTTGACGAGTTCAAATTATGCCTGACTGCCTTAAGTTTAAAAGATAGTAGGAAAAGTTTCGATTGATATTAATTATGTTTCTACGTTTGTCACAACTTAAAGTCAGCTATTTTTAATTAATCATCTCTGCAGGGGTAGGGTATACATAGTATATATAATATATGGCATAATACATCTTGTTCATGTGTTATCGCTTTGTGCCGCCTCCATTACAACTTTCATTATTTCCATCCGCGTTCTTAGTTTGCGATCATGAGTAATCCGTCGCAATGTTGGCAACAGACTAATCACGAAATGATAATCGTCATCCTCTTTACCAGTGGTTTCCTTTCCTATCTCTTTACTTTTACTTGTGTTGTAAATACTTGTATTCCTAGTAAGTTCTACCGGATTTTTTTCATTTATAGAAAATTCGGGTTCCATTATATTTGTGGAGTTCTCCGAAGTAGCAGCCGTGTCCGCAACTTTGTCGTCTTCATCTGCTAATATTATGACTTCGTCTTTAATTTCTATTTCCGGTATTTCAATGTTTGTCGAAGTTTTGTTAGTACTAAGAACAAGCGGGATTCGTTGTGATTGATTGCCAGGTGTGGATTCTTAAGTAAATGCAAAATTGAGATATACATATGTATGTTACTCTAAAATAACTTTAATATAAAATAAGTATATTGAGTGAAAATAAAATGAATACCTGCTCCATTTTCCAATTGTGAATGAGTCTGTTCGAAGCGAACGTTATTTATACAACTCACATTTTCCCTTATACGAGTATTAGATTTTTTTGGGGTAAGAGACTCATTACATGCTTCTATTATATTGGAATTGCTTCTAGATCGTGTTGAGTATTGAGCTTCCCTGCTTTTCTTCACTGCACACTTTTTCCTACGCATTTTGATATCGGTTCTTGCAGATAAATTCTTGATTCGAATTTTCGGAATTTGTGCCCTTGGTACTAAGAGTTCATTTGCAGTTTCATGAGGTGGCTAAAAAAAAATATATATATTTCAATATTTCAAAATTTCAAAATCGCTGTCATCTTATATAAGGATAAAAATACTTCAAAGAAATGTGAGAGCATGTGAGGGGTTGTAGAAAATGACACAAAATATTTATAAACTTTGAATATTAAATTAAAATTGAAATTCAACGCTGTGCGTACCCCCATAGAAGCATTGTATTTTATTGTTTCAACCGACTCATTGTGTATATTCATTTTAATTGGCCTATGAAGATGGATTGCCGAATTTGCTAGTGGAGGTGAATCACCACTTTCCTGATGTTCCTTGTAAGCTGCATTTGAATGATCGTGTGCTGTAAAGTTGTTTAATTTCGTATCGTAAGTTAAATCTATACAAAGCAGCTTTTTATATAGTTACCTGTGGGAAAGATCTGGGTCATAAAATTGCCTGATGTACGAAAGACCTTCGAATGTGATCCCCTTGTTTTCATATTTTTTTCATGACATTCTCTTCTTACAATTTCCGTTTCTTCTGAATCGGGACATGCTTTGAATTGCCGAGGACGCAAAAATTTGCGAATGAAAGACATATCGTCGAAATGCACCCATGATGATTCAATCCCGTCGACCACTTGCCTCTTCAGATCTCTACGGTATTGATCACGCAAGGACTGCCAATTTTTACGAACTAGTTCTCCTGCAAAACTGTTAATTAAAGCAAGTAAGGAAAGGCTAAGTTCGGGTGTAACCGAACATTTTATACTCTTGTAACTTGCAAGAATTGCAATTTAACATCTTAAGTTATTTTCCTGGCTTTGATATTTATAACTCAAACACTGACCGACATTGTCTTTATAAGGTTCGTTAGAAAAATGCCTTCAAAAGCCTTCTTTTGACAGATCACGCTTGAGACTTGTCAAACTGCTACGTTATTTTTATTCAGTATTGTTTGGCATTTCGCGCGCTTAATTTTCTTCAATCTTTGAATTTGTCTTATATCTTTCTTAAAAGTAGTGATAGAACTTAAAGATGCATTTTTCTAGCTTTGTCTAGCGACGTGTCACTCTCACAGTTACCCTATGCTTTGAATGTAACAAATACTTTTATTTCTAAAAAAAGGCAATTAATATTTTTAGTATCCATTTTTTTATTAGTTATTTGTTAATTTTAGAAGAGTACAGAAAAAAATTAAAAACTAAAAAAAGTAAAACATTTCAAAAATTATGAGCTGACGAAGTGGGGGGTCTCTAAAAATTTCCACATACCCATGATTTCAACCCTCCTTTTTATCTGAAACCAAAAAAAAGATTATTAATCTAGAATAATGTCACAATGGCCGGAACTACGGAAAAGTGGTAAAATTTTTTTTTCACAAAATGGCGACTGCCTGAAAAAAAAAGTATTTTTTGATCACTTTTTCTGACTATTTCGAATTTTTTGAAAATAATAAAAATAAAAATTAGGGGATGAGGCTAGTTCTAACCATAGACAAGCATATAAAGAAGACTCTATAAAAATTTCAAGTAAATCGGTATAGTAGAACCTGAGAAATTGTGGGTATCGTTCCAAAAAAGTCAGTTTTGAGAAAAACGCGTTTAAAGTTTAGGAGACAATTCTAGTGAACACGGACGCCACGTCACAAAATCGGCTGTATCTCCGAAAATAAGTCGAATTTTGAAAAATCCTTCCAAGTTCATATTTTTGAAATTCTAAACTTTCATGATATGCAAAAAAAATCGATTTTTTCAAAATCCTAGACAAGAATATTGCCTTAAGGCGTTAGTGGGTTTAAAAAAATTCGATTTTTTTATTATCTTATTAAATTCTACTATACCTTTGGAATATTGTCCAAAATTTTCAAGTTGACCCGAGTTTTGGAGATACAGACTTGAGAACTTGTGACCTCGAGGCTAGCTAGGCTAAGTGTGCCGTCTTTAAACGCGTATTTCTCGAAACTGTGCTTTGAAGTCGGTTGGCAAGATTTCTCGAGAACTACTCAACCATTTTTTTCATTACAACTATTTGAAAAAAAATGTTGCGAAATTTTCATGTAATTTTCATTGTCTGCCAACAATCCAATTTTCAGTTTTTTTCCTTCGTCCAAGTTCTTATTTAAGGTTTTAACTAAAACACCCGAGTAACCTCATGTAACCCTTAAGAGTTAAAATCTTTGGGCCTAATAGATTCTTGTTAATTATATACATAAGTTGGCTGTGTTGTTATGGAACTTGTGAGAAAATTCATATGTATTTAATAGCCTTGACAGACGACAGCGTTAATTCGGATTAACTGCGCACTTAATTTGATCCAAATTTGTAGGTGACAGACGGCAACAATGTAAGTTGGAAACTCTCGTAAACAGCTGATTGTCATCCTTATAATATTTTCCATGAAAATGGATAGAAGATAAACATTGCGGTTGCTAGCCGACCAATTTATACAAAACCATTTTTTATTACAAAAATATTTCAAAATTTTTAAAACTACGTCATAATATAAAACTTCTGCTTTATTATTGAAAATTTCAATAATTTCTGTTTTTCATTCAGAATAAATTAAAATTGGAAATTTTAACAATGCTATAACTCGTTTACCTAGCTAAGTATAATATTAAGCGTATTAGGTTCTGCAAACAAAATGTGGTTTAATGAGTTTAGAGTTCAACATCGTTTCTGTTCTCAGCATCTATAAATACTATATACATATTAGTACATATGTATATCAACATAAATATATCCACCACACATTTGTATTGCATGCTGCAAGATGTGAATTTCAACGTACTACTAAGCGCATGCAACGGAACGTAGAGAGAATTCTGGTAGGCATTCTTTTGCCTCTGCGTTGTACGCTTTACTAGCGATACGAGTATGTTCAGACGAAGACTCTTTTTGGCGCCGAGTTTTTGTAGACGAGGGGACGACAAGAAAGACGAAGGGAAAAAAGTTTCGAAATTATTTTCATGGTTGCGATGGCGCTCGGTGTCAAATGAATATTTACTTTATGTTCGGAAATTTGAATAGTATTATCTATTTTAATATTTAAAATGCATATAGTATATCTGCAAATGTGCATAATATGACAGAAATATTTTAGAAAAGCGTAAATAAGGATAAAGGTTAGGTAATCAAAAATATTTTGCACACAAGAATTTGTGAATGTGATATGAAAGAAAATGTAGAAAATTGTCCGACTGAAGTTGTCGGTGCCTTACACCAAAAGAGAAAATGCCGATACTGAGCGACAAAAAGACTCCACGTTTGAGCGCCATTTAAGTGCATTACATACAATATGATCGCTGTGCGCAAGCGAACATAAAAACATGTAAGCAAAGAAGAAATTGTGAATGTGTTGTAGTTGTATGCACTCTAAATCCACAATTATATTTTGTATGAGAACGGTGCAATCCCAGCAAGGAGAATCTTAACAACTTTTTACTAGGTTTTTATACATATGTTTGTACATATGTAGAGGATTTGAAAAATGTATGTATGTTCAGTTTTATGTATGTAAACCTTTTGGTAAGTTCCCAATTACCTTAAAGTTTATATTCTTGCTTCCTTTTTAATTAATTCTACATAAAGCTTCGAGCACATTTTTCATTTTGCTATTTGGTGAAAGAGCGAGCGATCTGGAGAATAATTCGTTTATAGTATCAGTTGATTTTCATTTGGGATAAATTTATTTTTTGTTTTACTTCAAAGTGATGATTTCACTTTTATTAATTCTATAATTCATAATCGAAAATTGATTGCAATGAAAAGCAAAGCAGCAGTTTTACATTACATTTATTAAAAAATGAATATGTATGTTTCTATATAGGTATTTAGCATGGAAGTGCCAAATACAATTTCTGTAATGTAGTAAATATGTCAACCGGAAAATGTAGTTACGTTCAAAAAATGTGTCGTAGCTTTCTCAGTAACAAAAAACCTTATTCTATACATATATACTTATATGTATGTATATATGTATTTATTTACATTTGGTTTCACGATTTTATAACCACACACATATAATTTATAACCTGCTCACATTTGTTCGCAAACACTTTCCTGCAGGGTCTAAAAGTCTATTTGCAACGAACCACTTGCTCACAAATAGTAAAAGCATTTGTACATATCTATGCAGAGTATGTATGTATGTACAATCGCAAATACTACGAAACACTCACCCGGTTTGCCCAACTCTTTTCCTATTGAGTTCCAGATTGCCGTTTTCTTCGCATAGCTGAGGCGAACTTTTTTCGTCTTATCCCATATAATTTCATTTTTGTGAACTAATTTAATAAGTTCGGAACGATATTCTTTATTTTCCTCAATATCCATCACTTTCAACAAACCACTTTAACTACTGGACAACAAACACTATACTCTATCAAACTGCATGCAAACACACACTGACTCAATGTTACTCACTCGTGCTATGTAAACACTCGTGTCGTTCTGATGAGTATAGCGAGAGAGAGAGAGCGAGTTGAGTGAACGTTTTTTCGTAAAAACATGCATGTCGGAAAATCTCTCACGGTTGCTTGTACAAATTTCATACAGATACTACGCACGCGTAGGCTACAAAGTGTTCACAAACAGTTTTGCGTTTTATTCAATTCAATTTAAAATTAGGGATTCGAAAATGTATGTCGAACATAAGCCTATTTAGTGATGTAACAAAGAGTGTTTTTTTTAGATAAGTGGTTTACAAAAAGAAATAAAACGTACATATCGCCACCTAAAATGCAAAATAACGTATCATCAAAAAATTCGAAAATGAGTATCTTATTGATTACGATTCACTACTTCAAATTACATTCATAATATTACATTTGTCCAGCAATTTCAGGTTCTGCGCTCATACATATATGTATGAACCAGTTTTGACCAATATTAAATTTTTTTTCACTCTTGTTCCATTTTATTTCGTGTTTCATTCACGCAACTGTAAATTTTCGAAAATGTTGTTACGTTATTTTGCATTTTAGGTGACGATATACATACATATATTTTATGGCCAAGAATTTAGTTTTATTATAAATACTTATAAGACTTTGCCGTTATGTTTTAAAAATTGCTTCGATAGATCGCTGTCGCGATGTATAACATCATATACAAAAGAACCCTAGTTTAACGGAAAGAAAAAATTAAGGAACAATTTTCGAAGTCCACTAATACTAATGCCTTTAAGCTTTGACCTCATTAGTTAATCGACAGCAACTTCGGTCCTTTGCTAAGAAACATTTAAATAACTCCACTGAATTCTAGCAGAAGTTGTTTTTTTGCGGGCAAAAATAAATTTTGTCTTTTTAGTATTAAAAATAAACAGACGGTTTCGAGAAAACTGCTCTCGATGATAAGAATATAAAAGCGATTGTAAATTAAAAACAAAATAAATAGTAAATACCTCGAAGCAACGATCTTCTTCTTCTTAATTGGCGTAGACACCGCTTACGCGATTATAGCCGAGTTAACAACAGCGCGCCAGTCGTTTCTTCTTTTTCGCTACGTGGCGCCAATTGGATATTCCAAGCGAAGCCAGGTCCTTCTCCACTTGGTCCTTCCAACGGAGTTGTGGACTTCTTCTTACTCTGCTTGCCCCGGCGGGTACTGCGTCGAATACTATCAGAGCTGGAGTGTTTCCGTCCATTCGGACAAAATGAGCTAGCCAGCGTAGTCGCTGTCCTTTAAAACGCTGAACTACGACGACATTGACGTCGTATATCTCGTATAGCTCATCGTTCCATCGAATGCGATATTCGCCGTGGCCAATGCGCATTTTATATTTATTTTATAGTGCTGGAAGAGCATAAGTAATCACAATTTTCGAATAATTGTACTCAGACCATAGTTGTTCAAATTATTGAAATGTTGTTGTGGTACTCCAAAATATGTTTAAAATTCCAGAATATGCGGTATTTTGCGGGAATTTGAAGGCTAACACGTTATTTTTTCTATAGGTAGTAAAAAATTTACACCAAAGTTTTCTGAACACATTGCAGTAATTTTGTTCTTTGAAACAAAATCGTGGTGAAAAATATACTGCACACACTGTAATATCAAGTGACATGCATGTTCTAGTTGTAGTGGCTAATTAGTACGAGTAAGCGTGCTGTGCCCAATCCACAAAACGGGAGACCCCACAATCTGTGCCAACTGCTGTGGGATAAGTCTCTTCAACATCGCATATAAGGTTCCATCGAGCGTATTGTGTGAAATATTAAAGCCCAACGTCAACAAACTGATTGGACCTTCAGTGTGACTTTAGACCTGGCAAATCAACAACCGACCTCTTCGTCGATTTCAAAGCTGCTTTCGACATCACTAAAAGGAGCTGCCTTTATGCCGCGATGTCTGAATTTGGTATCCCCGCAAAACTAATACGTCTGTGTAAACTGACGTTGAGCAACACCAAAAGCTTCGTCAGGATCGGGTAGGACCTTTCCGAGCCGTTCTATACCAAACGAGGTTTCAGACAAGGCCTCCCTATCGTGCGACTCCCTATCGTGCGACTTCTTCAATCTGCTGCTGGAGAAAATAATTCGAGCTGCAGAACTTAATCGAACAGGTACAATCTTTTATAAGAGTGTACAGCTGCTGGCGTATGCCGATGATATTGCTATCATCGACCTCAACACCCGCGCCGTTAGTTCTGCTTTCTCCAGACTGGACTAGGAAGCAAAGCAAATGGGTCTGGTAGTGAATGAGGGCAAGACGAAATATCTCCTGTCATCAAACAAACAGTCGTCGACTAGCGACTTGGCTGTCACGTCATTGTTGACAGTCATAACTTTGAAGTTGTAGATAGTTTCGTATAATTGGGATCCAGCATAAATACCACCAACAATGTCAGCCTGGAAATCCAACGCAGGATAACTCTTGTCAACAGGTGCTATTTCGGACTGAGTCCTACTGAATTTGACATAGGAGAGGAGTTAACTCGGCTATAATCACGTAAGCAGTGTCTATGCCAGTAAAGAAGAAGAAGTATATAATTCCACAGAACTAACTGATAACAATAGCCGATTTTGCTTTTAATTGAGTAATATTTAAGAAAATAAATTAAATTTGTATTTTCCTGACTTTTCTTGCTAATTGCTCATAATCCTTTATCTCTTATCCCTTACTCTAACTATCACTTATGGATTACTTGCGCATTACATTTCATTTACTAAACTTTCGTTTTGGGTAAGATCAAAGCGGTGAATCTCGTATCCACGAAAATAAGTAAGCCTATAACCATTGCGTGCGGTTTCTTTTGATGGTCTCTCTCTTTACCAACAATGCATCAATAAGTCGGATGTAATGGAATGTCGAATTTAAATCAAAGATTATAAGCCCACTCAATCACGTTGACGCGGTCGAATAGGCAGAAAATTGCGCAAAAACGAAAATTACGTTGGAACAATATGAATATTACTTAATTTTGTAATTCCATATAATACTTCATCTTTTGATTGCACATTACCCGCTGTTGTTTTTAGTCACGCTTACTTTGTAGCGTATAAAAGGTTTATATAGTGAACAAGGAAGGAAAGGGTAAGTCAGTTGTAACCGAACATTTTATAATCTTGTGACTTGGTAGGGCAAAGCAAAGCCGGGGAAAAGTTTTCAGATTTGGTAGCATATGGTATTTATGTACAACTGACAGAAATCCCTGAATCCTTAAGCGTTTGGGGTCATAATTTTTACTACCAATTGAAAAATTCTCACTAATTTTTTATTGACACATTATACTATTATATACATATGTATAGGGTAGTCGAAAAAGTATTATCGCATTTATAATCAAATTTAAACTTTTTTTTATTTATACTAATAAATAAATAAACGAATATGCCATTTTCCGGTAGAGACATTATTCCATCAGTGTAAATCGAAATTTCGATTTTCCAGAACGGAAGCGAGCGAACCATTGTTGTGCTACACGAACTGATACACCATCGTCTTCGTAAATTTCACAAATTTCTTTTATGGTTTGCGTGGCATTCTTCCCTTTTTTACACACAAATTTCCAAATATAGCGAATTTCTTTATTATTTTCCCTAATTTCTGTAACTTTTTTTCAACTTCTCCGAATTTAATTTTTTTTAAAATCTCACCTTTCCAACACTATATGGTATGACACAATGTGATTGGTAGCACTGAGGATATATGACTGCAATGACATCTATTGACAAAATACGAAAAGACTTTTTCGACTACGCAATATATACCATACTTGATTAGTGAGACGGAATTTAAAAATGGGGCTGGTGAGACATAAATCGTGATATTTAAGGATATGAGTTTAAGACCTTCAGATTTAAACCAGATTATGGTTAAGAAAATATGTCAACTTAGTGTTTTCGAAACATTAGTATTGACCTAAATAAACGTCTTAAAGTCAATTGGATATAATGTGGCTATGGTAAGATCTCTATCTATCTCCAGATGGCCTTTAATTTTGATATTAAGCTAAATCATGATCGAGCTCACATTTCCACTCAATTTTATTAAGATAACAAAAAAATTTTCCGATGCATTCGATACTAGTCCACTAGCATATGAGGCGCCGGGTAATTCATAAATCGCTCTCCCGCATACCAGAAGATAGAAATTACTTAAATATGGGATATGTGTTCGATGAAAGTACCTACTTAATTTAGAGCAAAGGAAAGATGTGCTCTGAAGTTCACTAATGTACGTCACTGATTAATCGAGATTTTCGATAAAAAGTTAACCATAGACATTAAGTACCACATTTTCGCTATCTGGTGGCTGGAAAAGTTATGGCCCAATTTCGAAATTTTGGTCACCAAGATTACTCGAAAACAGCTAAACCGATTAGTCTCAAATTTTAACACGAGCTTCTTAAATATGTATATACATATTTTTTAGTAATTAATTGAAGATTTTTTCCCACCGATAAATACTTTTTAAGGCCAAAATTTTGCTCAAAAATCGATTTTTTTTCTTTGAGAAATCGCCATTTTGTCAAAAAATTAATCATATCAATTTTTAGACTTAACATTACTTTAATGAAATCTGTTTGGTTTTTTTAATTTCAGAGGATCCAGTTCAGAGATATAGTGGTCACCACAGAACGTCTTTTTTGAGAGGAGCTCCTGGAGATCGGCTGTAGTTCCTTTCCAAATTAATATTTTTACTAATACTAAGTCTTAAAATAAAGTTAAAAGATACCATAATACACATTTTTGATCAATAAATTTAAAACTTTTCTTAGAAAAAAATCTGGAACATTCACTTTTTTCGGCCTTCTAACTCTATATAACCCCTTAATGAGTTTTCACATTAGCATTATATGATAGGAGGAAATTATAATATCCGATTTCCCCCATTTTTGAACTGTATAAGGCAGTGCTAGAAGGATTTGCCGACAGCAAGTTTATCACTTTTTTTTCTGAAACCTCGTTTGGTATTCCCGCAGAACTAATACGGCTGTGTAAACTGACGTTGAGCAATACCAGTATCGGGAAAGACCTCTTCGAGCCCAGCCAAACGAGGTTTCAGACAAAGCGACTCCCTATCGTGCGACTTCTTCAATCTGCTGCTGGAGAAAATAATTCGAGCTGCAGAACTCAATCGAGCAGGTACAATCTTTTATAAGAGTGTACAGCTGCTGGCGTATGCCGATGATATTGATATCATCGGCCTCAACACCCGCATCGTTAGTTCTGCTTTCTCCAGACTGGACAAGGAAGGAAAGCAAATGGGTCTGGCAGAATTATCTCCTGTCATCAAACAAACAGTGAACAGGAGTTTCGAGTGAATGGTTCTGCGAAAGATTTATGGTCCTTTGCGCATTGGTCACTGCGAATATCGAATTCGATGGAACGATGAGCTGTACGAGATACAGGACGACATTGACATAGTTCAGCGAATTAAAAGACAGCGGCTAGGCTGGCTAAGTCATGTTGTCCGGATGGACGAAAACACTCCAGCTCTGAAAATATTCGACGCAGTACCCGCCGGAGGAAGCAGAGAAAGAGGAAGACCTCCACTCCGTTGAAAGGACCAGGTGGAGAAGGACCTGGCTTCGCTTGGTATATCCAATTGGCGCCACGTAGCGAAAAGAAGAAACGACTGGCGCGCTGTTGTTAACTCGGCTATAATGGCGTAAGCAGTGTCTACGCCAGTAAAGAAGAAGAAGAAGTTTATCACTTTCCGAAATTTTTTGAAGCACTGATAACTCATTTTTTTATAGTAGGGGGAAGCATCGAAAGCTGGAGGGCGGAACTTCAATCCGCTAAACCTAACTTACTCTCAGCTCAAGACTCTCCCACAGAACCAGCGATTAAGTTTTACTTCGTTAGAGGTACAGGATTTTAAAGTCTTCCCTATTGTGCGGACTGAGGGACGCTTAATCTTTTGAAAAAGCCTCAGTTTTGTCGTTTGAAAGCAGACGCTTCGCTAACAGTTTTCCATTTCTCAGTCGACTGACACATAACTGTCATTAAATTATCGACCGTAAAACTGCCACCAAGTGTGGTTTTGAATTTTCCCTTGCATTTGAAAAGCGAGGACAATAAAGTAATACGTGTTTAGAGCCTTCTACATACTCTGTACACGTCGGACAGTTCGGACTAATACATAATGTTCCCTAATAGTGGACCTAATACTGAGCCCTGGGGTACACCACTCGAGCTACTTACAGATAACTCATTGTCTACCTCGTTTCGTTTCAATAATTACAAGTTTACCTGTGACTTAGTTTTCTTAAGCCCTAAGCATTTAATGGGTTATTATTAGCTCATTAAAAATGTAATATCCTAATTGGGCAAAGTATTTATACTATATACATTAGGGTGTTTTTTTTTGAACGTTTAATTTTTTTCAATCCCATTATGAAATTTTCTTGGAAATACCCTAAAAAAAATTCCCTGAAAATTTGAGCCCTTAATATTAACATTAAGGACTGGACCAAGGCATGTACAAATTTTCCATTAAAAATACACGGGAATCGATTTTTTATCTTTAAATTTCTATAGCTCAGAGGCATTTTATGGCATCGCTTTGACTTTAGACACATATTCCTCAGAATTGAACACTCTACAAAAGTGCCCATTGCGACAAAGTCGAAACTCACACCGGCAAGGTAGTACGGGGCTATAAACCTGATTTTTCCACGAAACTCTAATTTTTTTTTGTATATATCTCATAAATGACAAGAGCTATAGAAAAAATGTACATGACAAACTTTTAGGAAACTTTATTTGCTACAAAAAGATCCAAGATCAAAATCGCTATCATTAATATTTATCGAGATATTCGGGCGTATATTTTCAATGGAAAATATTTACATGCCTTGCTCCAGTCCTTAATGTTAATATGTATTAAGGGTTAACATTTTCAGGGAATTTTTTTTTAGGGTATTTCCAAGGAAATTTTATTATGGGATTGATAAAAATGAATAGTTCAAAAAAAACCACCCTAATATACATACATACAAATTTGCTGCAAAATGCGTAATAATATACATATGTACATATATACGTAATAAGTGCACTGCCCACTTAGGATATTACATTGTTAATCAAGCGGAAACATTTAAATTACATAGTGGAAAATTCTGTGAAATTACGTTTGAAATAATTTATGTATGTAATTGGAAGGAGAAAGCGAAATACATTACATACATACATATATCACTATTCAGGTTTATAATGTAGCACATGTAGGATTCACAGTTACTTAAATATATGCCTTTACATATAGTTTTGTTCACCTAATAGTTGTACGTATCACCTAAAACTCATCGAGATAGATATAGAGTTATGTACAATACATATATAAATGATCAGGATGACGAGAAAAGTTGAAATCCGGTTGACTGTCTGACCGTCCGTTCATCCGTTCAAGCTGTAACTTGAGTAAAAAATGATACAGGTTCATAAAACTTGGTGTGTGGGTTCCTTAGTACAAATAAATTTCGAGTTTGTAGATGGGCGTAATCAAACCACTGCCACGCTTATAAATCGTCGTTAACCGAAAACATATAAAGTGCCATAACTAAGCACTAAGTTAAGGTATAAAACTGCAATTTTGCCAAGAGGCACCTGTGTGCAAAATTTTTTGAAAAAGAGACATTAAATTATTCCATAGAGATTGTATGAGAGAGCTTTATGGGGGCTGTTGTGAAAATTGGCCAATGGGTGTGGCACCGCACACTTTTTGGTGAAATCCCATATAAGACCCGACCAGCCGATTTCAACAAAATTTAGTACGTAGAATTCCTCTTACATTGTTATACCACATTGTGAAATCGGACAACAACCACGCCTACTTCCCATATAACATAATTTTAAATTCCACTTGATTCGTTCAGATTCCAGTACACAAATCTACGCAAAGCAATTAATATAACGGGACAAAATTGTGCACTAATACTGTCTTTAGTCTGTACCACCTTATGACCAAAAATTGTTTAAATCCAATAAAAAACTTCAAGCTCCTAGGAACCGAATATTTAGACCCTATAGTTAACTTTTCATTGAAAATGTCGGTCAACGTATGTAATATATATAGAATTAAAATTAAGGAATAATCCTTCTCTTATAATAGTATTCTTTATGTCAAAAATTCGTTGAATCGGAGCAATACTTCCCTTTGCCCCCCTATACATAACATAAAGGTTTTCGAGTTATCCCAATGAATTTAAGAGAGCGTGTTTTATTCATAACAGATACACTGTCTGCCCTATATAACACAGTATTTTTGAACATCCGGCTGACTCTATATGATTGGTTTTACACCTTAAAATATTTCCCTAGCTTTGATTCTTGCAAGTTGGAAGAGAATTAAATGTTCGGTTGCACCCCAACTTAGCCATTCCTTTTTTGTTTAATTATTTTTTTAAAGTTTTTTATTTTTTTTTTTTTAATTTTTTCTCGTGGATACCCCTAATACCGTCAAATTTACCATTTGAATACGCAAGAATGCAATCCCTTATCAATGTCAGTTTTACTATGACAAGGACAAACGTTAAGCACAGCTTTTATAGATTTAACAGAGGGTGGTTATAACAATGGATAACTATGCGCAGCATGTTCACGTGCGAGGAATGAAAATAGCGTTGTTGCTTTAGCGCAAGAAAATCGTACAACAAAATTTGAATATAAACAAATTGTTCAATAAAGCTAATTCGAGACACTAAAATTTAATACGAAATATAATATCTAAGCAAAAACGGAAGAAACAATTTTATATAGAGAGATATCTACAAAAACCAATTGACAATTCACGAAATAAAATAATTTCATTAAAATTTGGCATACATATGTATTTTTATAAGCGAAATACAGAATTAATAAATTATCGTAAACTCTCGCGGGCACAGCTGGCGCTATTTTCCTTATTTTAGCAGACTTGATACCGAATATATGGGTCAGTATTTGAGTTGAGGATGGAGTCATGTGTAAAAGTTCACGGAAGTGAGGAAAGTTCTCTGATCGCCATTCACTTGGGAGTGCCCAGAAACGATTATTTTACATATGACTGAAGCAGCTCACGACTTCCGGTCTTTGACCAAGTATCCTCTGGGTATCTTAAGAACACCAGTTCGAAGGCGAGCTAAAGTGAGAAGGCGAAACATCCCCTACATAGGGTTGTGCGCTGGGTTTGGGACCCGCCACGTAAAAAAACTATACCAATGAAAAACAACCAACAGCCGCGGATGAGAAACCCCCCTTTTGATGACGATCATGGCAAACGAAATAAGGACTACGATATTAGGGCATGCACTTGGAATGTCCGGTCCCTTAATTGGGAAGGTGCCGCTGCCCAGCTGCTTGATGTCCTCGTGAAAATAAAGGCTGACTCACCGCCGTCCAAGAAATGCGATGGACGGGTCAAGGACAGAGAGATGATATTGATATCATTGGCCTCAACACCCGGTCCGTTAGTTCTGCTTTCTCCTGACTGGATTAGGATGCAAAGCAAATGGGTCTGGCAGTGAACAAGGGCAAGTTGAAATATCTCCTGCTATCAAACAAATAGTCGTCACACTCGCTACTAGTCTCCCACGTCACTGTTGACAGTCATAACTTCGAAGTCGTAGATAATTTCGTCTATCTTGGAACCAGCAATTAACAGCAACAACAATGTCAGTCTCGAAATCCGACCCAGAATAACGCTTGCCAATCAAATCAACAACCGACCAGATATTCACCAAGGAGAATCGACACACACCACATCTTCGTCGATTTCAAAGCTGCTTTCGACAGCACGAAAAGGAGCTGCCTTTATGCCGCGATGTCTGAATTTGGTATCCCCGCAAAACTAATACGGCTGTGTAAACTGACGTTGAGTAACACGAAAAGCTCCGTCAGGATCGGGAAGGACCTCTCCGAGCCGTTCGATACCAAACGAGGTTTCAGACAAGGCGACTGACTCCCTATCGTGCGACTTCTTCAACCTGCTTCTGGAGAAATAGTTCGAGCTGCAGAACTAAATAGAGAAGGTACCATCTTCTATAAGAGTGTACAGCTGCTGGCGTATGCCGATTATATTGATATCATCGGCCTTAACACCCACGCCGTTGGTTCTGCTTTCTCCAGACTGGACAAGGAAGCAATGCAAATGGGTCTGGCAGTGAACGAGGGCAACACGAAATATCTGCTGTCATCAAACAAACAGTCGTCGCATTCGCGACTTGGCTCTCACGTCACTGTTGACAGTCATAACTTTGAAGTTTTAGATAATTTCGTTTATTTAGGAAGCAGTATTAACACCACCAACAATGTCAGCCTGGAAATCCAACGCAGGATTGCTCTTGCCAACAGGTGCTACTTCGGACTGAGTAGGCAATTGAAAAGTAAAGTCCTCTCTCGACGAACAAAAGCCAAACTCTATAAGTCGCTCATAATTCCCGTCCTGCTATATGGTGCAGAGGCTTGGACGATGACAGCAACCGATGAGTCGACGTTACGAGTTTTCGAGTGAAAGGTTCTGCGAAAGATTTGTGGTCCTTTGCACATTAGCAACGGCGAATATCGCATTTGATGGAGCGATGAGGTGTACGAGATATACGACGACATTGACATAGTTTAGCGAATTAAAAGACAGCGGCTACGCTGGCTTGGTCATGTTGTCCGACCGCCTACGCAGTACCCGCCGGGGGAAGCAGAGGAAGAGGAAGACCTCCACTCCGTTGGAAGGACCAAGTGGAGAAGGAGCTGGCTACGCTTGGAATATCCAATTGGCGCCACGTAGCGAAAAGAAGAAACGACTGGCGCGCTGTTGTTAACTCGGCTATAATCGCGTAAGTAGTGTCAACGCCAATTAAGAAGAAGATTTGAGTTTCTCTTACCCCCTATATACCCATTGCAGCGATTTCCAGTCATTTCGACTTTCCAACTGGCATTAAACCGTTTATATTGGTCAACATGTGTGTGTTACTTTAATGAACTTAAGTGAAAGTCTCGTCAAAGGATATACATATGTACATACATTTGCCACTAACTTAAAATCTTCGAAGTGTTGGCAATTCCCCTTGGCGCTTTACTTGATATAGAAATTCATGAAACATGCATATACGTTATTCTGTGTATGTATGTATGTACAATATACTTATATAATGTTTACAATTTCATTTATTACTCCTTTAATGGTGCAGATTTACAAATATACTATATGTATGTACATATATGAAATCATATTGCGTTTTATTTAGGCTAAATATCTATAAAGAAAAAAATTATGTACTATTTTAACTTAGTACGAAATCAATTTCTTTTTTGGTTTTTACGAACTGCTCTACGTAAGTTTTCGTTATTGTGATATTGTTGTGTAGACAACAAGCTGTAAAGCGATAAAGGTCACATGAGAGAGGAGCCCTTCTCGGAAAAAAGGTCACGTACAATAGCTGGGACAACCTCTAGCGGAATCGCTAAGCTCACAGATTCAATTGAGCTCGGCGTATACGATAGCAGTAGGGATGATGGTGCCATCTTCCGAGATGAATGGAAAAGTATACCTGGGGACAATTCCGTTATCATGAAGGGCCAGCCCCAACATGTAAGAGTTTGCAAGTAGCTTCGAGATAACCGATGTATTCAAAGTTTTTGTTTTTCCTATTCCAAAGTAAAGGGTGCGGCTGCAGGATTTTGTCTACTCTTCCTGAACTACCATTATATATTATCAATATCTCCGAAGCAAAAATGCGGCAAACAGTGTGATTTAGATTGGGTACTCGTACAATTAAGAGTTCTTTCTTTGTACATAAAAATATCTTTATATGTTATAGAGGAAGCTCCCCCATTTTTGTTACGGCCTGACCTTTCCCTGTCCTCGAACGTCGTGAAACCCTTGTTCTTAGATCGCTTATAGAGAACCGCTCATTCTCCGATCACAAGGTGCACCGCGTTCAGTTTGGACGAATCGCGTCCTTTCGGCATCTTAGAAAAACAAATTGGCGACAAGAGGCTTATACTGGAACTTCCAGACTTCTCTTAAAATTCATTACGCGATGGATAAGTGTGTCTTAGGCTTCGGAACTTCGTGTAAAACCTTCCAGAGCGTTCCTGTACAATGACATAACTGAAATTAATATCGATAATTACTTTCCTGCTAGAGGGAATTTTTTCACAAATGTCATTTCTTCGTCATAAATTTTCGATACTCAATTATAAACCATAGGCTAAAAAGGTTAATGAGTACCATTTTCCGGAAACTATTCTGTCTATGTTTTACACAGTTTTCTGTGTGGACTTTTACGAATTACGTTTAAACTTTACGTCTGAATTGATTTGCTATAAATTGTGCGGATGAATTTATTCCCGTGAAATTATTTAATTTATCTTCCATCACGAAGCTGTTAAAAAGTCATTACATCGTGAAGTTAAACAGCACTTCAATTTCAGAAATTCAATTTCGAGTACAATAAGCTTTCCGTACTCGATTAAAAGTCGCCTGTCAACATTCAAAATGCTTTCCTACAAATGTATGTGTGTTTGTTAGGTTCAAACTTTTAACATACTGTTAAGTTAGATGGAATACCCAAATTAGCATAACCAGTTGTAGGCATGTGCGATTGTGCATTTAATTTTCACTGCCCGTTGGCAACGAAAAAGGCAGCAGCACGTTCTTGTGGCTCACGACAAAGGTGTAAAAATTATATTAAACTTTTTCAAGATTCTAACCATGGCACAGCAGTAAAACTTTTGTAATCAACAGCTAACAATATAAAATGATGAATTGCTAAAAATTGACTCTCGAAATTGCACAGGCATTTCACAGATTGTATTTTATTGAAATCAGTTGTATATAGATAGTACATTCATACATATAATTTAAGTCATAAAGTTTATAGCATGGACATCCCTTCATATTTTCTAATAAAACTTTACGTGCTTTTCATTTTAGGCTACTGTAAAGTACTCGCCAAAATTTTGAAATTTTTGTTTTCAGAAAATGAGGAAAACATAAATCTGGCGCCTTATATTGTCGTGTTCTCAACAAAATAATACAATAATTAAATTTAATTAAAATTAAATACATTTCTTTGAAACAAAATTCTGCAGTCTAGTTTACCCAGCCTATACATATTTAAAACCATATTAGATTTTATTCAAGAATTACCATTTTATAGTCAAAACTAAAAAGACACATTTTTCTTAGCAGATTTGAAGCATATTGTGCATTGAAACAAAAGTAAAGTAAGTTATAAAGACTAATATAACGAACTCACGTCCCTCTTCCCACCCACGTATTCATATATATTATAAATGGTGATCCATGTCGAGGTTCCCTACAGTTTAAAGAAAAACTACAGAAAATTGAAGTTCAATGGAATGGGGAATGTTTAATATCATTCGAGAGAACATTCTTTGTCATTTAATTTTTGAAGATTATTTCTTTCAAATGTTGAATGCGGTTACGTCTCAAATGGTCCATCCGATGATTACAATTTTCGATGAGTTGTTCATGCATTTCAACTGGTAACTGGCGAATAACACGCATGCTGTTTTGCTCCGAGGCCTGAATCGAAGCGGCAATGTCCGCATAGATTTTAGACTTTACGTATCACCACAGGAAAGAGTCTAACGGTGTGATATCACATGATCTTGGTGGCCAATTGACCGACCCCAAACGTGAAATCTATCTGCTCAGCGAAGTGTTCTCACCATAAATTCGTTGATTGATGCGATGTGTGGGAAGTGGCGCCGTCTTGTTGAAACCAAATATCACCAAGATTACGAGCTTCAATTTCAAGTTTCAAATAGTCGGTTATCATAGACCTATGACTCCACCGGCCCACAAACCTCACCAAAGCGTTGTTTTTTCTGGTTGAAATTGCAGCTCTTGAATCTCTTCAGATTGCTCTCCGTCCCAAATGTGGCAATTTTGCTTGTTACATACATACATATTGAGCCAGAAATGGGCTTTTTGGTTGAACAAAATTTGGCTCGAAAACGTCGGATCTTTTTGGAACTTTTCAAGAGCCTATAAAGCGAAGCGATGTGTTGCACAAGCTTTTTGTTTTTGTACGCTTTCCATTTCAGATCTCGACGCGAATGGTGCCGAAACGACTCTCCACGGTCTTCTTGTATACTCTCATCTCTGGCTGCTATATTTTCCTCACACGTGATCTATTTGGTTCAATATTATCCAATAATGAATAGTACGCTCAGTATGCCGATTATTTTTAATTTAAGTTGACCGAAGCGCGCGAAACACATTGTGTACAGAACGTGCATTTTCGTAATAAAATTGAATGATTTGCAAACGTTCTTCAGGCGTAAGTCTTTCCATGAAAAAATGCCAAACAATACAGAACAAAAATGACATGACAGCTTGACACGACTCACGCGTGATCTGTCGAAAAAAGCCTATTGAAAAAAGTACCTCTACTTGGATCTGTTATAAGTACTTACATATATGTATTTTAAGGTGTTTTAGTTTTTTATGTTGAAAAAAATTCCCTGAATATTTGAGCCTTGGATTTTAACTTTAAGTACTTCTTTTTTGAATTTTTCACGCTTTTTACATATTCAAAAACAAGTAGTCTACAGCTGGTTTCATCGAAAAAATCTAAGGGAAGATTTTCAGAAAATTAAATTTCGGAAAAAAGTCTTAACGCTCTTGTCATAAAGGTGCTTTATTTCAGAGATGTAGATGTATTATTTAAGAAATAAAATTAAAAATTATAGGTTTTAGAGTTTCACCATTATCGTATGGAAAATTTACGAAAGATTTCATTCCTAACTAGCTATTATTGTAAAATACAAGGGAACGTCATAATAGAACATTTGGTTTAAAATTTAAGTTTATTCACACATTTCGGTAAACACATTGAAAACCTTTTCACATATAACAGATAAATTGAAAAGTTCTAAGCCTACCACTACAAATTTGTTTTGGCAAATTTCGTTTTTTTATTCAATGCTGTTACCTTCAATGGTGTTACACTCCACCTCCAATATTTCGATGGTTTTTTTCTTATGCGATTTCCCACTTGCTTAAAAATAGGCCTCAGTTCTGCGATCACCTCTTCATTCCACAAAAATTTCTCCCCAGCGAGCATTCTTCTGAGATCTGAGAACAAAAAATAGTCGGCAGATTTCGTTTTCACTGACTTTGACACGATGCAATGACTTGATGAAACAGCACATTGTTTTTCTTCAAATTCGGCCATTTTTTTCGTCCTTCAAATGGTTCAATAGTGCTATGTACTAGTTGCTGTTGATGTTCCTTCCTTTTTCAAGGTAGTTAATAAAAATAAATCCATGCGCATCCCAAAAACAGACACCATAACCTTGCCAGCTGACTGTTGCAGTTTTTCATGCTTCGGAGCGAGTTCATTGTATGCAGTCCACTTGGATGATTAGACTTCGGAGTAAAATGATGGAGCCATGTTTCATTCATTGTCACATATCGACGCATAAACTTAGGTTTATTATGCTTCAACTTCTCCAAACATTTCTCCGAATGATGAACTCGTCGTCGTTCTTGGTCAAAAGTGAAATCGGGCGGGCCCCACTTCGCGCAGAGCTTTTTCATACCCAAATATTCGTGAATGATAATGGTGTTCACGTTCAGTTGATATCTTTAGATTACCTGCTATCTCGAAAAACTTCACTTTACGGTCACTCGAAATTATTTTGTTGACTATTTTGATGACGAAAGTTGGGAAAAACTCGTCATCGATCCAGGATTCTTCTTAATTTTTAGTTATTCTCTTCAAAGAACAATATTTTATCAACGCGCGAAATTTGTGAAAATTGAATAAATTTTCACAATAACAAAAGCTGCTGCACTCAAAATGAAATACACTTGTGGCCACGCAAACCTTACCACTAAAAATTTTCAAGTGTTATGCATATTTGACAACACTTTATAGCGATAGTTTTTGCGGTATAGAAATTTTTTATTTAGAAATAAGTTAATGACATGTTTAATATTTTGTTTTATTTTTTTAATTGAAACACGAAATTTAGTAGGTGTATCCCTTTAAAAACAATAAAATCGACCGCTTTTTCATAATCACACAAAAAATCTCATTTGTGTTTTACTCATTAAGCGTAAGAAATTAAAAACTATAATTATAATTAGATAATATAATTAAATTTACATGTGCCGAACGAACAAAAAAGACCAAACAAAATTTTAAGAAGGTATAGTGGTAAGGTTTGCGTGGCCACGAGAGTAATTCACACGCTAATGTTCGCACAGCTGTCAAATTTATTCACGCGTCTTTTGAAAGTAAGGGCTAACTAAAAACTAATATGGATTTAATTCTAATAGCGTCATCTACATACATATGTGTTAGGCTGTAGATTTTTCAATTGACCTATTTTATAGTTTCTCGACAACTCTTTTGGTTTAGAGGAAAATATCCCTCACAAGATTAAAGCTATTTACTGTAAAATAAAAAAAAAATCAGTTGGAATTTAAATTGATTTTAGATTTTCAATCGAACATTGATATCTCAAGATAATATTATGTACAATTTTACTAAATACGACAATAATCCATTTCGGGCTTCGTCGAATATTGAAATAAGGTTTTGCCAAAACCTCAAAGTATTTCCCTAGCATTATTCCTTACGAATCCCATG
Source organism: Bactrocera tryoni (assembly GCF_016617805.1). Lineage (NCBI taxonomy): Eukaryota > Metazoa > Arthropoda > Insecta > Diptera > Tephritidae > Bactrocera > Bactrocera tryoni. Next base: position 50,943,934 of record NC_052503.1, read on the forward strand.
AGCATAAAATGTTCGGTTACACCCGAACTTAGCCCTTCCTTACTTGTTAATCATTATATTCACATTTTCAAGATTAAGCCCATGTCACTTTCGATTAACATTTAGTATTTTTAATAAAACATCTCTAACTTTAATTAAAAAGTTTTAAATTCTTTCTTATTTAGATAGGTTGATGTCTGACGACGCACCTAGGCCTTTAGGAAGTCTATTATGAAACCACCGGAACTAAAATCTCCTCACTTTGTTATGTCCTTTCAGAACGCTCCGGTGCCCCTGAAGAAGTTAATAAAAATGTTTAATTTGTTAGTTGCGATTCTTCTCCAATACAAAGCCTCGCATTCCCGTAAAAGATGCTCTATAGTTTTCCCTTCTTCTGTCTCTGGACAGCGTACAATAGTCGTTGTATAAATTTCCAGTCCGTTGGCACTTCTAGGTTTCTTATGTCATGTGCAGACAATATTACATTCAATGCTAGCCTGCTTATTGAGCAAGTTAGGTATTGGCTTCCCCGATATTTAGCTATATAGAATCTACAACATTTTTGTCTATTAAATGCCTACAAGTAGCCAGAGGCATATATGTATGTATGTATATTCTCTCTTTTTTTCGGAGTCTTATTGTAGGGGGGTTGCCAGTTCTGGCTAGTTCATCTGCTTCACAGTTACCAGGAATATCACCATCTTCGGAAACCCATTTATTTTGATAGAGAATGTTAGATCTACAAAAAATCAAGGCGTTCTTTTACTATCTTCGACGAAAACCTCTTTAATTGCTGTGGTCTCCGCTTGTAAGGCACTGCAGTGGTCTGATAGATGGAAAGCGATTCTGGTATCTAATTTTGCTGAAAAGACACCACCTCCCCCACGATAATCTAGTTTGAGTCTATTCGTACAGATGCGTATCCCTCGTTTCTGAAAAGAAAGACAAACTTGGAAATTAATTATAATACTTCTATACGATTTCGAAAATTCGTGGCATTGGGTCAAAAAGGAAACTTATTTAGTATCTTACAAAGCCCCTTATTACAGACGTCAACGACCTACATACATGTCATAATCCGCCATACGACTGCTGCGTAGAATCAATAAGATCCACGAGGCTTAAGACCCCACCATATTGTTACAGGTGTAAAATGCTGTGGCTGATAGCTTTACCCTAGCGTTATCTATCGTATAAGTTTGGTTTCCATGCCTAAAATTGGTCCCATCCCAGTTCCATTTAAGAACAATGTAAAAAGTGGCTTGCAACAGAAAAATTGGTCTGTCCGACATTGAATGAAACCCATAAAATGCTTCTAAATATAGAGTTAAGAGGCAACTATCAAAACTATTTCTTACATACTACATACTAATATAGTATACATATATGTACATACAAAGGTTTCAAATGCAGAGACATTTACCATTTTAGGTGACTATGGAAAATGAAATTAAACCATTTTAGGGCGAAGTAGAATTTGAAGTGTATTTAATATGAGCCTGTGAAATGTTATTTTGGTTGGAGTAAATATGTAAGCTATGTTGATTCTATACATGAAACAACAATGTATGCGCATAGTAATGAATTGCTGCTGTTTTTCTACTGTACCCTGCTTCCTTTCACAGAGGTTGCGGTGGTGACCTAGTTAAACGCAGAGCTGCGCTTGTGATTCATAGAAAGTGTTTTTCTTTTCATTTTGATTGTTTATTCGTAGACTGCTTGTCAGGTATTTTGAGCGAATAGATTGAAACTGTTAAGAAAATAAAAGCAGCAAGTAAGGAAGGATTTATTTCGGATGTAACGAAAATTTGCTCAATTCCTAAAGCGCAAAGCGATTAAAGAACTTCAGATATTGGGTAAACTTTTTGCTAAATCTTAAACGAATTCTATATCCAATATTAATATTATAATGTATCTAGAGGATAAGTGAAGTTTTCTAAGCTCATTATTTTGCCTTTGGCATAGATCAATCACGAATCCTATCTAAAACAATAACATCATAATGCAATGAGAGCAAGGCGAAACTTCGGAAACACATTCTCCATAAAATGACGACATTTGGTCCCAGTACTCAGAAAATATTAGTAAAATGGAACGTGAGCACACTAAAGGATGTAGCCAGATAAGCTCAACGTGAATTCTACGTACTCACTAAAGGATATACGCTATAGCCTGTCATTTTTGAAACTAATTTCCGCTGTAACGTGTATCGGCAGATATCTAAAGTGGAATGCTAAACGCCAATAGAAGACGTGATTAAGTGCTAACCAACCAAAATGGGCATGTTCCCTTCGTCCTATTTTCCTCCTCGTATTAACCTAATTTTGCTTATTTTTGTTTTTTTGTGTTCTTATCATCAGAAAAATATGCCCTCGGAATTTTATTTGGGTATCACAGTTTGCCCAATATTTTCGATGTAAAAGCAGAAATAGGCACTGAGGTCCCCATATTTGGTCTCTATAAACTTGAAAAGTTATGGCTCGATTCTGACACAATATCTTTACAGTTTATTTACTGTCAAATTAAAGGGAGACAAAATTTAAAATTGTGTTACATGGGAAGTGGGTGTGGTTATGGACCGATTTCTATATTACTAACTTTTGTCGAAATCGAAACGGGATGAGATATCGGATTTTGCCCAAAAACTATTTTACACTTTGCAACATGTTACGAGAGTATAAAAGTGTTGACGAAGATGGATGAAATTGTGTGTCCGTGCGGAAAGCTTTAGTTTCACTTGGATTTTCTGCGAAAATTAAATTAAAATGTAAAAGAGCACCAAGATGTTTTAATGAACGCGGCCGCAGTTGGTAACTTTTGAGCTTGTTGCTCGCTTAATTGAGAATGCCATTTAACGAGCACGTTACTTACCCACCATCCTTTGGAGATTAACAACATGCATTCAAGTGCCCTACTTACATGTATAGTAAACCCCTTACTCCTTTATTGGAACTTAACCGAAATTTCTCTACAAAATAAATTATTTAACATCAGGAAATCACTAGGCTCAGAAGTCGTGGTCTTTGTATTGTTGTATTGTTTTAAATATATACAAATAAAATGTATTAATTTAGTTCAAAACACTCTGAAATTAACCTGGCAGAAATTAAAAATTCCCCGCGCCCTGAGCTCTCGATGAGGACCGTATTTTTCAAGAAATGAAAGGTATAGTGAATAATTAGAATGTTTTTGATAGTTGACAGGAGAGAATTTAAAAAACGCAACCTTATGGCAGAAACTCGTCGGGACGGTGGTGGAATTTTGAAGTATATGAGCAAATTGAGTGAGTTTTGATAGTCTCCATATGACTTAAAACCCTTCAGTCAATCAATGAAAGGAACTTGATTCTTCAAGAGATCAATGCCAATAATGACGCTGAAGTTAGAAATATAAAAAGCCTTCTTGTGGATTTGCAATTACCATCAACTAAAAAAAAACACGGCAACGACCTAAATAAAGCATTGAATGAAAGTTGCAGTAAAGAAGAAATTTAATTTAAAAAAATCACTTTATACATCATACTTGGCAGCGTTATCTGTGGAATGAAGAGAAGATTCGCTGCTGTGGTAACATAAATGAACTCTTCTAATTTCTGTGGCAGTTCCATGATATGAAAGAAAATTATATGATATTCCGTTGATGTATCTGATAAGTTGTCCAATGATGCTATTCACGTTTTACTCCATGCAACTTATTGAATGCCATTGAAGCTCGGAAATTAGGAATATTTTTTCCAAATATTTGTATCGCTTGAGAATATTTTGTAAGTGGTGAACCTTTGTTTTGTGCTTTAGCAAGAATCAAAAAAGAATTGATGTAAATTACTATTTGG